>NW_017305449.1:133735-142164 GCF_001594115.1 Trachymyrmex septentrionalis
CACAAGTGTATAATATCTGATGGGGATTACTTTGAAGGGGACAAAATAGATATTCATGAATAAATAAATAATTTTTGAAAAAACACAAAATTCGCGATACTTTTTGAACAGACCTCGTAGTCATCAATCGTTTGGTCTTCCTGCATTTGAACTGAACACAGCTTTCTGAAAATTCAATATTTTCGTTGATTCTTAATGTACTGATTTTGCAGATATGCCCATATCTGAAATACAGTATCAAGGCCGCATGTTTTAGGACATTCTTGGTCAGCATTCAAAAAATAAAGGTCCAAACATGCTGATTCATCTTAACCCATTCTAGTTTCCGCATAGATTCTGCACTAGACGCCATCAAAATGACATCTGACCAATCTTTCTCATAGATAATAATCCTCAATCACAATTTTCCAGAAGAAGTAGTTATCGTCACCTACTAACTTTTTAATTGTTGCTATTTCCGAGTAACCATATTCGATATTAATACTTGCTCTTCGTTTTTCTGCCTCTTAATCTTAACACGATTATTCTAATCAATTCGATCACGACTATTTTAACCAACTTGATCGCAAATATCATAATAGTTTTACACACGTCTTATCTTATAGGCAGTGGAAGAGTTTTATAAACAGTAAGTTCCTATTTTATAATTTTTTATATTTTTTCTCTACAGTTTATCTGTCTTCCTTTTTCTCTAATATTAGGTCAATCAGAAAGTTCTGTCCGTTTTTTTGCAAAAAGTATGGTTTAATTTAAAAAACAAAATGAAAAAGTACTTTAATCAAAATATTGTCCATCGTTAGCGATGACTTTTTCCCATCTTTAGGGCACTAAGCGAATTCCGCGGAAAGAATGACTCATCTTTAGAGGCTATCCACTTAAAGACTCATTTTTCGACGTCTTCATAAGAATTGAAGTGTTCCTCTGCAAATGCGTGTGCCATTGATTGAAATAAGTGATAGTCGAAAGAGACACAGTCTGGTGTGATGAATAAGCCGCATGGGGTAGCACTTCCCACCAAAGTGTTTCTAACATTTCCTTGACAAGTTTTATGACGTGAAGCCGAGCATTGTCATGAAGCAAAATCACTTTATGCTGTCTCGTTTCATATTCTGGCCGTTTTCCATGCAATGCTCGGCTCAAACGGATAATTTGTTCTCGGTAGAAATCCCCTGTAACTGTTTGGCCAGATTTCAATAGCTCGTGGTACTCTATACCCTTCTGACCCCACCAAATACAGAGCATTGCTTTTTTTCCGTGGATATTCCGCTTTGATCAATGTCGATGTTGACCTGGAAACAAATGATTTTTCGGCGTTTGAGGCGAAATAGATCCACTTTTCATCGCTAGTCACAATTCGATGCAAAAACCTCTTTCTTTGTTGCCTAGCAAGCAGAATTTCGCAGATAGTTTTTCGCCTTTCAATGTCTCTTGGCTTCAATTCATATGGGACCCATTTTCCTTCCTTGTAGACCTTTCCCAAGGCTTTCAAACGATCGGAAATAATAGATTGAGCACAACAATTTAATGCTTCTGCAAGTTCTTTTTGACATGGATCTTCATCCACCAATGCCTGCAATTCTTCGTCTTTAAATGCTCTTGGCCATCCAGAACGCTCTTTGTCCACATCAAAATCAGCACTTTTAAAGCGTCGAAACCATTCTCTGCATGTTTTATCGGAAGGAGTACTATCACCATAAACTTCGACAAGCATTCGATGAGCTTTAGCTGTAGTTTTCTTCCATTTGAAACAAAAACACTTTGCGCAAATGATGCTTATTTGGATCAAATGTCGACATTTACAATGCAGTAAAAAGCAATGTTATTGATGCAAACGTATACTTTTATATACTAATTTTATTAACAGATGATAAAACTAAAAAATTAAGCTTGATTTAGATATTAGAATTATCGACAATTTTAGCTACAGCTACTCGCCGCTAAACGGACGGAACTTTCTGATTGATCTAATATGTTACTCCTTTTTCTGCAGAGCACCTTCTTGTAATAAACCCCATCATACATCTCGTATATTGGGAAGAAGATTTATACTGACACCTATATCTTACAAATACATCTGGATGATGGAATCGCTGTGAGACCTATGTACTTTGTAGAAATTGCAGTTGGACAATCGAGGTAACATCATAATCTTGTCTTATGCAATGTGACAAGCTTTCATCGAAAGACATGTGGATATTGAGCGATTCGTGCAGTCAACCTTCATCATTATACTATCCAAGATATTGTAATAGAAATCATAAAAATGCGTGATATGAATGTAGTAAACTGACACTGCGCGATACATATGAAGCCGTTAACTGTGCTCTTCATGTTTGAACATGAACATTCAAACTTACGCCGAAAATGTATACTCTGAGCTGTGTCAGTATATGCACATCGTCAATACAAGATTTAAATATTTTATAACACTTTTTTATAAAAATTGTATCATCGATAAGTGATGCCATAAATTTTTTGCGAAAAATTTATAATAAAAATTCAAATATAGAATATGAGTTAATTTATGCTTTAGATAATATTGTAAACAGTGTGAAAAGTAAATGTACATTTTATTGTTAATCGGAGGTGGGTGCTAAAAATTCGATTTTAAATTAGCTAAATTAAATTAAAGTTCCTGCTTAAGCATATTGTAAGAATTGTTTTAAATTTGTGGTTAGATTATCAGATTAATTGTACTGTTAATTGAAGAAGACTTTGTGAGTCGAAACATTTTAAATGTACAAGATTGAATGATATTGTATTTCAAATACCAATATTTTTATTGTATAATATTTATTGTGTAACAGATGTGAAAATATACGTGCACGAACTTTCAGCAATTCGACGATTAATTAAATAGGTATTGAAACGATTAATGAAATGAGTGCTTCGCGCTGTGCGTTTACTGAGCAAACGTTACAACCTGACGGCTATGGGCTACAAGTTAGAAATTGGAATCAACGTTGGTTCACCAAGTTACATGGAGATCGCTCTGAAAGATAATTGCGGACACGAACTGTCGCTGTCTCTCGAACCGTGGAAATGCCTCTACGAGTAACAATGGAATATTTACAAGAAAACGAATATTTGCTTCGAAACGAATACAAATACAATTTTATAAACGTTAGGCCGCTAACCGTCAGAGTTTGCACGCTGAATGATGCTACGCTCGTACGTCTCGATTCTTCGTCCGTACGTACGACAATGACCAAAACGATGCTACGCCGTATGTTTGGGTTTGACAGGTGTATCGATGTAACGTTCGATTAGCACGACTTGTCGATACGGTCAATATCAAATATACGTGACTCTCCGTGACTCCACATCGTGTCCAAAGCCGCTATACGCGATAGCATCTTCAATGGATATTAGCTCATCAATTGCAAACTATTAACTTTAGTGTTTAATACGTATGAAAAGAATGATGTAATAAAATGTGAATAAAAAATTTTTTGTTTACATCACTATATGTACTTTCTTTCCTTCCCATCCGACCTATCCTATGCCATATATACCTATCCGTTGTAAGAAAAAAGAACAAATAATAAGTATGAAAATAAACGTGCGCAATTCGGAGGTTAAATAGATTTTTTTTAATATCATTATGTTCACTACTTGGCAATGTCGCAATGCATCTCGATCTTTAACTTTTGTATCATTGTGCATACTATTTATATTTGACAACTTCGCAATTGTATCAAAATTACATTGATGATATCATCATTCAAACATGTGATCAAATGGTTTTCGGTGCAAAAAAAAGGCAAATAAGAGAAAACGACAACGCATCGAGAAAAAGATGGTAAGTATATGAGATAGCGCGCACGGCTGCAATGGCGGCGGCAGCGGCAGGGGTGCCCCGCACCCACCACAAAATGCGTGGCGTGTTTACGTAAACACTGTTACTGCCGGGACCTTCCCCGCGCCTACAAGTACCCCTCGTACCATCCCTTCCGCGCCAAAGAGTACCCAACACGCCCCGCATCCTCCTCAGAGAACCAGGCATCGAATCCCCCTAGTTATACTACTAATGTATCTTTTTACTATGTAAAACAAAAATTTTCTACTTTAATATATATTTGCTGCTTTAATAATAAAAGTTTTTTTGAAAACGTTATTTTCCTGTATAATTTTTGTTTTTATATAGTAACGCATAGAGACACGACTTTCTACGTGAAGCGATTTTCAATTTACCTCTTCTTACTTCAGAGTGTACGGGAGTTTCCACGGGAAACGACTTTTAAGCCACCTAAAACAGAAGAAGATGTGGGGTGAAATTCACTTCGCGTGGAAAGTCATGCGCTCTTTGGCAAGGAAGGAGATGGGATGGAACTCACTTCCACTTAATGGTGGATTACCATTAGATAAATAAGAAAGGATATAGAATAGTTTTTAATAATATACATATACAGGGTGGGGCAAAAGTCCCGCTACCATTTTGATTGCCTATAACTTTGTTCAAAGAAAAGATAAGTCAGTTTGGTTTTCATACAATGTTTATTTGGTCTTTACATTTTTTTTGCGTTATGATTAGAAAAGAATATCGGCTAAATGGTGACCGCGATTCGCTATGCAACTTTCGG
Source organism: Trachymyrmex septentrionalis (assembly GCF_001594115.1). Taxonomy (NCBI): domain Eukaryota; kingdom Metazoa; phylum Arthropoda; class Insecta; order Hymenoptera; family Formicidae; genus Trachymyrmex; species Trachymyrmex septentrionalis. The sequence goes on from NW_017305449.1 coordinate 138,319, forward strand.
CTCTTTTTAAGACATTTTTCATGACATCGTGCAACATCTCAGGCTGAATTTCTTCAATTGCGTGACGAATATTGTCTTTAAGATGTTGAATCGTTTGGGGCTTATTCACATAAACTTTTGATTTTAAAAAACCCCATAAGAAAAAGTCTGGTGCTGTTAAATCCGGAGATCTGGCTGGCCATGCTAAATCGCCATTTCGCGATTTAAATATTAAATATAAATATTGTCACTATTTCTGCTCGTTCTTGTGGCGTATATTTATCCATTATAAAATTTGGACGTCTACACAACACAACGGTTAAAGCTAAAGTGAGCTATACGTCACATAACCAAGATGGCGCGCAATCAAAATGGTAGCGGGACTTTTGCCCCACCCTGTATAGCAGAAACAAGACGTTATTTTTTTAGATATATTTTGTTAATAATTATTTAACGGTTAACAAGCGACGACTAAAACTTGTTGGAGATTACTCAGAGTCATAACCTTAACAATATATGTCAAGGTCATCAAAGAGGTCTCCCCTACAATAAACATTTACCCTCAAAAAATTATAGTAACAAATCAAAAATTATAAGTCTAGAAACTCATTTATTTTGCAGTGTTAAGGAAAGTTGAGAAAGAGAAAGAGGACCTTAAGAATGATTTGCAAGCTTCCCGTACCGAAATAAGCAACTTACGACAACAAATCGAAGAAATAAAAAAGGAAGAAAAGAGCCTCAGACAAACCATACATCAGGCAGATTTAGAAATCGTACGTCAGAAAAAAGATATTGATAACATTATGAATGAGCGCGACATACTCGGTACACAATTGGTCCGAAGAAATGATGAACTGAGTCTGCAATACAGCAGGATGAAGGTTTGACTTTTACATCTTTTGTAGAGAGATTATTATTGTAGCTTTTGTTTGAAATAAGTGTTAAATTTAATACTATAAGAATATTATATTGTATGGCTCCATAGAACGAAATTTAAATTAGAGTTTTTCGAGCCCGGCTAGTAATCATGTGCCGTATCATATATATTATTCTTAAATGTTATTTTAATGTAATACAATGTTTCAAACGTTTCAACCCTTAATATGGTCCTTTTCAATAAATAAAAATTATATATAAAAAACCGCATCCTACTACTTACATTAAATATTGTTGTTGATTGTGTCCGGTACTATTATATCATTCTTAGCTTATGTACTTCTTTGCGCGTCAATTATGTCTCATATCTTGGTATTTTTTTGTTCAAATTCGAATTGAGAGAGTAATTTGTTTCTAGACCCAGTACAATGCAAACTATCAAGATGATATTGTGCAGCTATACTATAATCGTATATGTTACAATATTATTATTATAAGTTTAATATAATTTTTTATAATATTATGTAGTCTGAATTGTTGATGTGAAATGATTGTATTATCTAGTATGTGATCTGATTACCTATGATTTCTTTGCCAACGATTTTTAGTGTGAATATTAAAACTAATAACTAACCTTTCTTGTTGGTTATACAGTACAGAATAACAATTAAGATGTACATATCTAATTGTCTTGTTGTCGATTAGTACAATGTGAGATAGTGGGAGACAAATGATCCAAGATAAGGAGGTAAGCGTCGAATAAATGTTTGGAGTGGCTTTATTTATTTAGATCAGTATTCGGAATTAGTTGCACGTTTCGGGCCGATTTCTGAAGCGCTATCTATTTTTCCCTGGAGAAAAGTAGGCTGTACTTTAGAAATCGGCTCGAAATGTGCAATTAATTCCGAGCACTGGTTTAAATCAATTGTTTGTTCTTTAATATATATCATTTCAGATCCCGTTCTTTTTATGTAAGATGGTTTATTGTCTAAGATGTGCATTATCCCAGTTTAATTCATTATTTTGATATAGAGTAACTAAATAGGTAATACACCAGTTGGGAAAATATGCCACTCCTGTTTAACAATGATATTGACTAGCAGCGCTTGTGTCAGTGCCAAAAAAATTATTTATAATTGTGTATTTAACATGTTGTATAAGTATTAAAAATTTTCTAACAACAGTATTGTTTTTATGAGGTAAATATGATGACATAGTATACGAAAATGTGTTTTTTATAATTTTTATAGTGTTTTATGTAAGTTATTGTTCAAACATTATTTAGCTCGATTATCTCATTAATCTATTAATATAGGTTAAAATGAAAATATTTAGTATATCGTTGATTTATTTTTTTAACAGCCGTATTATTGTACAGGCTCATCATAAGATAAAATGGTATCTTGAGGCAATATGCCACTACTTTTGTTAGGGTAAAATGCCAGTAGTCATTTTCTCTAATAAATATAAATTAGGACGCTAAAAACAAACATTTTGCTGCATAATCCCGTTGTGACAGAATATTTGTATTGACAAATAATAAATAAACTTAAATGTTTGTTTATTTAATTATTACATTATATCAATTTACTTCAATTTAAAATTCTGAATAAAGAATACAGTTTTTTAATCCATTTTAATGATTGAATTTCTTTGATTACTGGAAATTTAGACTATTTATAGCACTATGTAAATATAAATAAAGTAAAACAAATATTTATTTATACGTTTCATACTTACATATTACATATTTTTACTTCTAAAAATGATCCAAAATGTAATTAGATAATATCTATAATAATTGTTGCAGTAGATGGATTCACGAGGACTGTTTTCGAAAGATATATTTATGCTGTTAAAAACGTGTCTCAAAGTTTATCTTACAAGTTGAATAATTTAATCTATTGAAGTTATTACTTATATACAAAAATCCTAATAATGGTAATACTGGTAATCTAGTAAAAAAAATAGATGTATAATTAATTAAAAAATTTAATGTATATTTAAAATTAAAATGCCGTAAACGTTTCTAAAGAGTTTTCCTTAATATAAATCTAAACTTTCTTACAGTCTAATTAAAATTTCTTACATTCTAACGAACAGTTTAGTCAGCCATCCGTCTTCTATAAAAATTCTTTGTAATTTTTCAAAGTAATTTGTCATAACCATGCCAATCAAACAGATCCAATTCGTCAAGAGCAATCGAGACTAAATTCTCTTGTTTAATAGCGAGAATCGTGTTAGTCAAATTATGTGTTATATTCATCAAGATATAAAATGTTCTAGATTAATAGTAATTTTTATATGAAATTACAAAAAAATTAAAAAATGCAATTCGGAGTAATAATCGGATTAAAACTTACATAACATAGAATAATCTAAAATGCAATAACAATAATGTTTTTAATAATTCTTGGACCATGTTATGTATGTAACGTCTAAAGAATGATTAACAATAAGATCGCAAGCAGTTTTTAAATTATATTATACCTAACGAGATATTATACTTAACTATAAATAAGTGTATATGACTTATTACTACTGATCACAAAGTGAAGTGACTCATATAGGTAAGTCGCTATTGATTTTAATGTAACAATTCTTGTAATATACCAAAATATTATTCACACACATTTCATCTTTTTTCAGTTAATTCCGTTTTATTTTTGTTCTTTGATGTGAATCTCCATAATAAAGTCTCTTGTTGTAATTGTGTTCCCACACAGCACAGAACGTTGAAAGAATGTTGCTAAAATGTTGCAATGTTGAATATTAAAGTGTCAATGTTCTATCAATGCTGTATTTATATTCATTCTTGTTCATGTTGCTACAACATTAAAATAATATTGAATAAATCAAATCACAAGTTGAATTTTCATTGATTTTTCCACATTGATTATTAATGTTGCTGCAATATTGAAACGACATTGAATAAATTATATATCGAATCCTATTTTATAAAAAATGAACAAAAATATATATATATATATA
>NW_017305449.1:142264-155591 GCF_001594115.1 Trachymyrmex septentrionalis
ATGGATCACATAGAAGAAGTAGCTTTATTTAATAAATGAAATTCAAAGAATGATTTATTTTATAAATGAAGTTCAAAAATGATGTATTTAATCATTAAAGTTAAACGAATCTCAAACAAATAATCTTAAAGAAATAATATCTCTTAAATAAATAATATTTCTTAACGAAATAATATCTCAATATCTTTTTGTAAAATCTTAATCTTTTTTATCTTCTCTTAGAAATCTTCTTATCCTTTTTTTCTTATCTTTCATTCGTTTCTATAAGATTTTTTTTTCTGGAGAAGCAGTTAAAATTTTGCTGCTACCCTGCTGCCTACGTTTTTTGTAGTGCTTGAGCGATGTTCTGTTTTAGAATAACCTTTGATATCTGCAGAACTTCTAAATTGCTTCGAGATCTGATCTGCTACTTCTTTCTTATTCACTACTAATTCTGTCTTTATTATTTAAAAAAATATTTTATAAAATGTTGATTTTATAAGATATTGATAAATGATTAAAAATATTTAAGAAATAATACCTAGGTAAAGATACTTTAATAACACATGATTAGTCACGATATACTACAACATTCGTTACATGGAGAAGATAATAAACTTGTTACATTGTCCATTTCCTCTGTAGACACATCTATTGCATGGGGCCGTCCTGAAACTAAACTCGGGAGAAAATCATCATCCCTGAATGCATGTGAGTTGCAGAAGAAAAAATGTCAGTCTTTTTAAAAGCATTAATGATATTATTTGGTATCATAGCAGATGGCAGAGCTGTGTCGACAAATCCAGCTATTTCATAAATTGATACAGTTTTCCCTGGATGACTCATCATCCATGAATCGATAGCAGTATTGTAAAACTTTTGGAATGGACTGTATAGGCCAACATCAAAGGGTCGCATTCGATGTGTTAAATGCGGAGGTAGTGTCAAAATGTGAACACCATTTGCTTTTGCTAACTCGAAGACGTCTAAACTTATGTAACTCTCATGGTTATCATAAATAAAAAATGATGGGTCCTTTGTATGAAAATTTTATAAAATGTTGCATTGTTTGAACAAAGAGTTGAGTATTCATTCAGCCTGATGGAGTTGCCAAATCCAAAGAATTATGCGGAGCACCAATCATCATGTGATCGCGGAAATTGACCCGAAGAAATATCAGAACAGGTGATAAATAATTTCCATCAGCACGGATAATACAACATGTTGTAACGAGAAATCCTTTTTCCGTACTTGTTACTTTACATACAGCTTTGGAACTTTTTTCAGCTATTATTTTTCCACTATTTTGAACTGTTGTAGTTTTAGTTTCATCTAAATTATAAATTTTTGACGGATCTCCAAGTCGCGGCTCTTTTTTTAATAATGTTTGACAGTTATCGAAAAAGGCCTCTACATGATGACGATTAAATGCCGTAGCTCGAGCCAAACTACATCCTTCCGGAGATCGAAGTGACAAATTTAGGTGTCTCTTAAAAAATCCTAACAACCAGTCCTCACCTGCTATTTTTTTCTCAATCCACGACGCAGGACACTTAATTTCATTAGCAACAGCAATTTCGTGTTCTAGTTTACGGCAGTCTTTTGTTGTCAATCCATAGAACATTTTGCAGCACATTTTTAAATAATCAGCATTGAATTTTCTTGAATCAGTAAAAACTTCTTGATGGCTAGTTTGATGTAAGTTCGAATTCCACACCAGGTGACTTTATAATTTTAATCTTGCGTCTTAGAGTTTCTCTTTTAACACCGCATCGATTAGCTACTGTTCTAATGCTACCTCCTTTAGCAAGCAAATCAATTGCTTTTTTCATATCGGTTTCCTCATATGTACCCTTAGACGACCTTCTTTTATATTTCCTAACCATTTTTATCGTTTTCTGGAAGAATATAAAAGAATTTGTATTGCCCAATTTCATCACGAAAACTTAACCTGATCTAATCTATTCAGACAAATTTGAATAGTCTATACATAACCATATGTACTCGTATAAAGAGATTTATCTAATTACATGTTTATCATAAAGACACGTGTAAAATACGATTACATAATTTTTTATGCATATACAGTTCTGCAGTTACGCAAATTGTTCTAAACTCCTGTTAGTATATGACCCATGGTGCTCCAGCAAGAGATGACCCATAGTGCCCCGATACGTCTAATATAAAAGATGGTGAAATATAACATCGAAGTAAACAATAAATGATTATCTGAACTGTAGAGAAAATGCAGAAAGATGTTTAGAATCAAGTATGTAATTCGTAATAACTATAGTACTATACTTTATAGAAAGAACGTATAAGAAATTATGAGAGGTAAATAATCACTTTCGCACCATGAAATTCTTTAACGGCATGTGAAAGATAACGGAAGTGGATCACTGCCATCTAGATACATAGTATGGGTAACTAAATATCAATCATATGATACCAATTGCACCAACCTAAACATTCTGGATTTCTCTAAACAGTTAATGACCGATGGTACCCCGTGACCCATGGAGCCCCGGTCTTCCCTATATGTTTATGCGAGAATCGGCCTGCAGAATGCTCGCACGTATAGTATTGTTTGTGTTGGTCGCTTCGATGCGCGATGTCGACTCGTGGTCTTTCTATATATCTATATACCACAATTATATATCCACTAACATTCAATGTTCGTGGATCATCGAAGTCGCAGTTCATGTATGATTGCAAAGGTTAAGCATTATTGAGTGATGTACAGCATTGGATGGATGACCGCTTAGGAAAATAAGGAAATTAATTTCCAAAAGAGGGGAAAGCATTTTTGTTTTCAATTATAATTTTGTCATGTTTTTTCTGGAATATGGTATTTATCAATAATATTTATTTTAATAATAAAATTGAATTAATTAATATAAAAAAAATTTTTTATGTCTCACAGACATTCCAATTCAACGGATATTAGGCGTTTCTACAATCTCTCTTCAACATTAAATCTACATTTCACGATGTTACTGCAATGTTCGCAATGTTGCAAATTAACGTTTTTGAGGTATTGATTCAACGTTAGTGTACTGTATGGGTGTATAGCTTTTTCACGAGGAAATGTGATATTTTCTACTAACGATCCTCTTGTTATAACATTTATCTAGGATTATAACATTTCTTTGACGTTATAGTCATTTCTTCAAATAATCCACATTCGAAATCTTTATTAAAAGAGGTTTTTTTATACTTTAAGAAATCAAACATTTCATTTAATATTCCAGGTTTAAATTTAAAGTTTTCGAACTTTCATGATAATGTTTTTAAACTAGGAAGTGGTATCCCTTGGCAAAGTTATTCCTCATAACCACTAGTTCCACAAGCAAATTTTAATTTTAGTGCATTATTTAATTTTAGTGCGCTTGAATTGTCGGGTTCAATCAATTTCGAATATGAACTTTCTTGAATAATGCTGTTATTTGATCTTAATTAAATATGTGACTTAAAACTTCTTTGTACTTATCAGTACTTATCAGTATCAGTTTTGCTTTTTAGAATCCTATTTTTGTACTGCAGAGTTTTCATTTTTCTCCTCATTATGATTAAATGTAAATGCTGTTTCTTTAGTAACTGTTTATATTCCTCATATTCTTTTTTTTGTTTCCATGAAAGTCCGATATGGATGATATATTTGCTGACAAAGCAACGAGCTACGAAATATCCTTTACGATAATTTGTACACCATAAATTATGTTATAACTTTTTTCTCTTTTAATACTTACTGTTTCAATAGCAATTTTTTCATTTTCAATGTTATTAGTTGCTTCTTCATTTGTACATTTACTGCTTTGCGTACTGGTTATATTTTAAGAACATTACACTCAGTATTGCCATCATTTTCTATGGTCGTCGGTATTTGCTTTAAAAAAAAAATAAAAAATTATTGGTATTGCATCTCATTTTAATTTATGTTTGCTTATATCAGCATCCCACATTTCTGGGGCAAAGTAAACCTACATCATAACAATAATTTCATTATATACATTACACAATTATAATTGTAAGACAAACATAAAAATTTTAGAAAATCTATTATTAACTTTAATTAATATTATGATTATTATTGTATCATAGTAAAGTAATACATAATTTCTAACTCATAAAGAGAGTTGTTTGTGCCCAATTGTTAGAACATTTTGTATTCATAAAGTCTGACGTATCTTTTGGAAAAGCTTTCATTTTGTAATCTTCTACTGCGGAGTTGTTGCAAAATGATGCTGCACACCCACCCATTTTTGCAGTGAACGACTATCATGAGCGAATAATCGACAATCGTACATGAGCGCATCCAGAGAGATTAGGCTAGGTTTCAAAAAAAAAGAGAACGTATATCATTCTCTCTTGTAGGATTTTGCCTACTTATCTTATGACAAGACTCTGATCGAGGGTCTCTACCGTAATACAGATCGCAGCGCTCGCTAATCATGTATTGTATTAGGTGTACAAAAAAGTTCTGAGCTTTTTTTTGTAAAATTCAATCTTTATTTAAAAACAAACGAAAAAATATTAATCAGCGAAATATTCTCCAGTTTATATCCAGTTTATATCCAGTTTATATCCAGTTTATATCCAGCAGTGCTTGCAATTCGTCCGTTTCAATCTTTTCAGGGCGTCCAGCACGCGATTCATCTTTAAGACTGAAATCTCCTTGGCGAAACTTTTGATACCACCTTTTGCATGTTGCATGACTTACAGCGTTCTCTCCATATGCAGCACAAATCATTTCAGTGGCTTCAGCAGCATTTTTCTTCAGATGAAACGCGAAGTGGATGGAAAATCGAATATGCTCTTTTGTAATTGCCATCGTGAACACTACTGATTTTTGAGGTTATGTGCATCAAACGCCAAACCGTATCGCATTTCAGGAGGTTAAATGTTACTGTTTTAAAACCCCAAAAGGGCGGGAAGATATATAAAATTTAAATTGTTATTTCGGTTGTATCAAATCTAAAGCTCAGAACTTTTTTGTACACCTAATATATCACTAGCACTCCTTGCGTAGAAAATGTTGGAAGGACACCACAAGGAATGCACGGAATGTGATCAATGACAATGTCGATGTATTTAAATCTAAAAAGTTACAGATCTGAACTTTGCGTCGTAATATCTCCGCTTATAAGAGAAAAAAATAAAAGTACGTATAATACAATCGGAGTATAAGCTATTGATTAAGTATAGAATAAGTGATCCAACAAAGATCCATGTAAATTTCAGAGGCTTATATCTCTTTCAATAATTGAGTTGAAGATCTGAGTTTTGGCATACAGTTTATGAATTTAATTGGCTACATACTGTAACAATAACTCTTAAGTTATTTTTTAAGTTTAATATAATTTCGATTATTTTAAAAAATGGTAAGTAATTCATTCTGTACAAGGATTGTGTACACAATGAACCATACTATTTTTAATAATAAACTACATGTTTTATATTGCAAATTGTTGAGATTATTTTTGTTGTTGCTATATTTTAAAATATTTAGAAAATAGATAATTATTCAATGATAAGAATTCATGGGGCCGATCACCGCGTTTTTCTACCAGAAGAACTCCTTTTGTTTTGAGTGAAAACGCGTTGAATGACTATATTTTTATTAAGATTTTAGGTGGAGGGAGGGATCGTATTCTACATAATTACCACAATGAATTATTATTTTGAAGGTATCGTAAAAAAAATTGTGTGGACTACAATAAACCATGATTTCATTGGTTACTACATTAAAATGATTCATTGTAGACTACCTAACTTTTTCAATGATAAGTTTCAAAATAATGTGGTAAAATAATACAACGGAAAAAGTTACAAAATAATAAAGTTAAAGGTGCACACAAAGCTATTGCAAATTGAAAAAATAATAGGTATAACAACATAAAAAATGCGTAAAACTTACGAAAAAAATTCATTTTGCAACCCAAAATTCTTAAAATGTGATATGTATATTACATGGCTATTCTTGGCGCGATCTCCCAGTCGACTCAGGAGCCGAGAAGGGATTCAAATGCGAGTCGCTACATAATAACAGTACAATCTAGTAACATCGTATTTACGAAATATCACAATGGTTTATATTATTGATTCATTATTGGACTACATACTCTATTTAAAACTCGAGACAGCCATTACTGAGATCCGACAATCTCAATTTGGAGCAACTCGCTGGCTCGCATAAAGAAACACGACAATGTCTCATGACATGTCTTAGCGCCGAGAGACTACTACGTCTCTAGATAAAAGCAAAAAAATGGAATTTATATTATATAGACACATATGAAATAATACAAAAAAAATCAACAAAAGACATGAAAAACTTGTTAAACAGATGGAAAGAAAAAGAATTCATTAATGATTTATTAATGATGAATTATTGATTTGCGGAAATTTATTAACAATTGACGGTATCTTACCTAAAGCCTATGGTAGCACTCCATTAAGAATTATAATTACTACTATCAATAGCCTATTTGTATAAATTAATATATTTTAAGCAAAATTATAGAAAATACCAGTTTCATCAAAAATAGTCGACAGAAAATCGAAAAATGTGACATTATGTGAAGAAGAAGTTTTAATATCTCTAGGTGTAACGTCACTTTACACAAATTCCTGTGGAATTAGCTTTCGCTAATATTGAAAAAAGATGGCAGTGCATATCACCAGCAACAAAAATTCCATTAGATAAATTTAAGATCGGCGCAAGAATAATACTTCATTCATTAATTTTATATGTATTTAATAATTTCTTACAAAGAAATATTTGGTGTGCGAATGGAATCTCCTCTCTCACTTATAATGGCTGACATAACGGTGCAGGATATCGAGTCATTAGATATTGAAGATTAATTCAGGATAGCGTTCTTTTTTAGATATGTTGACGATATTTTGTTAGTTATCCCAAAAGACAAAATAGATGAAACACTCATGATTTTCAACTCTATGTGTAAACGTCTACATTTTATAAAAATAGAAACGAACTATCTCAAATTAATTTCTTAGACGTAAAATTAATTAGAAAAGACCACAATATCATATTCGACTTATTTAAAAAGAACACTTCGGATAGATACCTAAATTACTACTATCATCCAATAACATAAAAAAGGAGTTATCTGTAGTAATGACAAAGGAATTATAACAAAATCTTTACCATTCCATACATTAGGTGTTTCTAAAAAATTGTCGACTATTGCCAACAAAATCAACATGCATACTGCATTCACAATTCCTTACAAATTAAATAGATTTATTGTTTAGGCAAGGACAACACAAATAAAATGAACAAATGCGATGTAGTGTACAAAATGGACTGTAAGGATTGTAATGCCACGTAGGACAAACAAAAAGGCAATTAGGAACCAGAGTTAAAGAACACATTAAAGATATTAATAAAAGTGATTGTACCTCATTTCTGAACATACATTATACCTATAAAAATTATGAATTCGACTGAAATAACGTGCATGTCTTAGACAATAAACCATCTTAGATAAAAAGAACGGTATCTGAAATAATACATATTAAAAAACAAACAATAGGTCAAAACAAACAAACGAACACTTAACATTCATCCAGCGCTTACCTCCCAATCTTGGATCGTCTTTCCCCACTACCTCATATTGTACTAATCAACAATATGATAATTAGATATGTACATCTTAATAGTTATTCTGTACTGTATAACCAACAAGGAAGATTACATTAGTTTTAATATTCACACTGAATCATTGACAGAGAAATTACAGGTAATCAGATCTGCACATGTGCACATTTTCTGATCCGTCAAGCCGGATTCTCGCCGGCAACCGCAGTGTCGGGTGCGTCGCGTCCAGTTTGCTAGTGCTGATAAAAAAAAGTGAAGTGAGTGAGTGATGAGTGAGGATCTGCAAACTTTGCTGATGGCTCAGAGCGACATTCACGGTCGCATGACTCGGTCAGTGTCAAATCTGAAAAAGCTCGGCGCAGCAAGTATTACGCTGCACGCTGTCGAGACTCGCATCGTACTTCTAGATCGATTGTGGGCGAAATTTGAGGCTCAGCATGAACTCATCCGAGCTCAAGAGGCATTCGACAAGAGTGAATACAGCTCGACCGGATTTACTGATTCAGCCGAGATGACGTACGTCGAGCAATGAAGCCTCCTCAACGACTACGTCCAGAAATTCAGGGCGAAGGAGCCGAGTTCAGTCTCCAAATCAGAAGGTGGTAACGAGCCTTCCGGAAGAACATCTCTGCCTCGCCTAAAGATTTATTCCTTCTCTGGCACATTTGAAGACTGGCCTACATGCCGAGACATCTTCCAATCTATTGTCGGAGACAATTCGTCAATCTCAGCAGTCGAGAAACTACTTGAAGTTTTGTCTAGAGGGTTCTGCTGAAAAACTGATTCGACCATTGGCAGTGATCGGAGACAACTATCCACGCGCATGAGCTCTGCTGAGCAACCATTATGAAAATAAGAGGGAGTTATCGCGCTCCAATTTTTTCACGTTTACCACCGTGGCTAAGATAAAGAGCGACACCGCCGAGGAACTCAACCGCATCTACCACTCCGTAACCAGTGTAATCAACGGCCATCATCGACAGGCCTATCGGCTCGCCCTATGGTTTCGACCTGCTTAACTACCTGGTTATCGAACTCTTCGATCCGAAAATTCGCCTGGAATGGGAGTCACTGTCAAGCGCCTCGACTGACGTGCCAACCCATGAGGCGCTGATGGACTTCATAACGAAAAGGGCACTTACACTCAACGCCGCCAAGCCAAAATCTCTCAAGGTCTCCGAGGACCCGCCGCGATCTGCAAAGTCACATCACGTCAAGAGACACACCGAATCTCCACAGTGCGTCCTATGTAAAGGCAAGCACCACGTGATCGTGTGCAAAAAATTCAAGGAAAAATCCGCTGTTGACCGCAAGGCCGTCGCCGAAACTCATAGACTGTGCTTCAACTGCCTCGGCTCTCACCCAATCGCGAAGTGTCAGTCTACGAGAATGTGTATCACGTGTCTCGCCATCACTCGATGTTGCACGACACGTACGTCTCACCAAAACCCCAAGAGGTCAGCTCACTGTCGGTGGTGCGCTGCGACAACGACTACAAGGCTATTCTGCTCGCAACTGCGCGAGTATCCATCGCTGATCGTTACGGCAACCGGCACACAACTCGCGTGCTCATCGATCAAGAGTCGGAAGTATCTTTGATTTCAAAGGCCTTGGTCCAGCGCTCTGCCATGATCTCGATTCGCAGTCGAGATCGTCGACATCAGCGGCAAAAGCTCCGGGCCTAGCAGAGAAAAGGTGACTCTCAACGTACCCTCGTAAACCACGGAGACCAAGTTCACCGCCGAACTCTTCATTCTGCCGCGTTTGTCGCTGTACCAAGGCGCAAACGCAATGACCAAGACGGAGTGGCCGCACTTGAAGAGGCTCCAACTAACTAATCCGGATTACTTAGCAAACGATTCCATTGAGCTACTGTTTGGAGCGGAAGTATGCTCAATCATCCTCCAAGATGGTCTTCGCAAAGGCCTCCAAGCACCTATCGCTCAGAAAACTCTGCTCGGCTGGATCCTGTCAGGAGGCTGCGACCAGGCAACCAACTTGACGGAGCGCCGCTCGCTTCAGTGCACCGCTGATCATGAGCTAGCCGAACTCGTGCACCGCTTTTGGGAGCAGGGAGAGAGACGCCCGCTCTCGCCGCTCACGCCAAAGGAACAGCAGTGCGAAGACATTTTTGCACAGCATCAACGTACTGCCGAAGGACGGTACATAATACGACTTTCACATCTCCGCCGACGATGCTAGCTGAGACTCGAAAACCCGCTGAACGACTCTTGACCGCCATGGAGTGACGCTATGAGCGAGACTCACGATTCGGAGACTTCTACCGCGCTTTCCTGAAGGAGTACGAGGACTTGAATCATATGGAATTGGCACGAAAACCTCCGAATTCCAGTGAGGATAGATGCTATCTTTCTCATCACGGCGTGCTCCGAGAATCCAGCACTACTACCAAGCTCAGAGTCATCTTCAACGGATCGCAACGTACAAGGTCCGGTGAGTCACTTAATACTCAACTTCTGGTCGGTGCCAACCTCTGCTGCCACTCCTCGCGAACGTACTTCTGCGTTGGCGGAGGCATCGTTACGCGTTTGTAACTGACATCGAGAAGATGTATCGCCAAATTCTCGTTAACCCAGAAGATCAAAAATAATCAATGTATTCTCTAGCGGCACAATGTTAACGATCCGATTCGCGCATATACTTTAAAAACAGTCACTTACGGTCTCGCGTGCGCGCCATTTCTCGCCATCCGCGCTCTTCGTCAACTGGCCGACGACGAAGGATTTCATTATCCGCGAGGCGCGGATACGTTACGACACGGCTGCTACGTCGACGACATCGTAACCGGAGCACATTGCAAAGCCGACGCTATCACTCTACAAATCGAGCTCCGCAAACTCTGCATGGCGGGCGGGTTTTCTCTGCGAAAATGGGCCGCCAACTGCCAGGACCTTCTCCGCGACATTCCGCCCGAGCACTGTCTTACCAGAGACCCGCTAGCTTGGAAGCAAGACAACCACTCAACTCTGGAATTGCGCTGGTATCCGGCTAGTGATGAATTCGCCTTCTCTGTTCTTCCTCGCATCGTCGTCACTTTCACCAAGAGAAGCTTGCTGGCGGAAACTGCCCGACTCTTCAACCCGCTCGGATAGCTGGCTCCAATAATAATTTAAGCGAAAATCTTAATTCAGTCTGCCTGGCTGCAGCAGTTAAACTGGGACGCCCCGCTGCCGTCGACCATCACTGTGAAGTGGAAGCGGCTCTGGGAGGAACTTCCACTCCTCGAAAAGCTCAGAGTCAGCCGTTGGCTTGGCACCGGCGACACGAGCTCTCATCTCGAGCTACACGGCTTCGTAGACGCGTCCGAGAGAGGCTACGCCGCCGTGGTGTATCTGATGACAAAAGGCAAGGTCGCGTCGATTAAACTCGTATCTCTCCCGCGACTAGAACTCTGCGCCGCCGCCTTACTTTTAAGCATACTCGTGCACACGCGCTCTGTGTTGAAACTCGCTATGACTCCAGTAACCTTGTGGTCAGACTTCAAGGTCACACTCCATTGGATTCAGGGCCACGCCTCTCGCTGGAAGACGTACGTGGCCAATCGAGTATCTCAGATCTAGCAGCAACCTCCTGAGGCTCAATGGCGCCATGTCCCTGGCAAGGATAATCCCGCCGACTGCGCCTCCCGAGGACTTACACCACGCGAGCTCCTCGATCATCTCCTGTGGTGGACGGGTCCTACATGGCTATGCGGTAATCCGACGGAATAGCCAAGCGGAGACAAGGAACCAACAAGGACATTCCGGAGCAACGGCCACTACGCTCATTGCAGCCATCAGAAACAACCACGAGCCAGAAGAACTCCTCATGTTCTCATCACTGCATCAACTCCTGAAAGTAACCTTCTGGTGCGTACGCTGGCGCCGTCACCCAGTCAAATCTGCGGACAAGGAACACCACTGGTCAACACTACTCCCTGCTGAACTCGACACAACACTCCTGCAATGGATTCGCACAGTGCAGCTGCTGCATTACCCGGAAGAGATGACCGCAATCACAAATAAATGCTGTCTTCCAAGATTCAGTCACCTGCGAGCCCTCAACCCATACATAGACGACCATGGAATCCTACGAGTTGGAGAACGCCTCAAGCACGCAGCGCTGTCCTTCGACGAGCGGCATCCTCTCATCGTGCCTCCAAGATCGTGGCTCACGCGCTTGCTAGTGGAAGCCTATCATCGCCGCACTCTTCATGGAGGGGTTCAGTTGACTCTGGGGATACTCGACTCCGGTTCTGGATTCCACGAAGTCGAGCTGTAGTCAAGAGACTGGCACTGCACCAATGCGTGACATGCACTCGTGTGACGTGGAAAGCTGCTACTCCTCAACCTCCAATGGGAAGCCTTCCTCCAGGAAGAGTGACTCCTGCACAGCCATTTCTCAGAGTGGGCATCGACTACGCCGGACCTATTTTCATCAGGACGATCAAAGGGCGTGGTCATAGTGCTCACAAAGCCTTCATTGCTATTTTTGCTTATTTCAGCTCTAAAGCAGTTCACCTTGAGGCTGTTTCAGACTACACCACCGACGCTTTCCTGGCTGCCCTCCGCCGTTTCACATCTCACCGAGGGCTTTGCTCGGATATCTACTCCGACTGCGGCACCAATTTTTCGGGAGCTGACAGACAACTGCGAGAAATGCTCTTCCTCAGAAGGACGCCATATCGCATACGTCGCCTCATCAGAAGGAATCCGGTGGCACTTTAACCCCCCTTCTGCACCACACTTTGGCGGTCTCTGGGAGGCGGCCGTGAAGTCAGCAAAGTATCACCTGCGCAGAACCATCGGCGACTCCAGACTCACCTTCGAGGAGATGAGCACACTGCTTGCACAAGTAGAGGCATGCATGAATTCCCGGCCCATGCATGCACTCTCTGACGACTCCGACGACCTTACAGTTCTGACACAAGATCACCTACTCATCGGGGCCATCCCTGAGCCATCATTGGCTGAAGACAAGACAAACTTAATTTCTAGGTGGCAACTAATTCAAAGGATGAGAGACCACTTTTGGTCATGCGAGTACCTGCATACTCTGGCTACCAGACCGAAGTGGATTAAAGAAGCTTCGTCACCATCGGATCGCTCTGTCTCATCCGCTCCGAAATAGCACCGTCTAACAAGTGGCCACTGGCACGGATCACGCAGCTGCATCCTAGAGACGACGGCGTGATGCGAGTGGTCACACTCAAAACGGCCTCATCCAAATTGATTCGTCCACTAATCAAATTGGTGTTACTGCCAGAAGACGCCAATGCGGTCTCCTCACTCGAAAATGCGCCGGCCGAGAAGAAAAGCGGGGAATAGTCATTTCGCATGTCCGTAAATTGTGCGATTTTATTTTCATTTTTTTTTGTGTAACTCTCAACCGCGTAAATTAAATATTCGCGTTTTCAATTTGTAATTAGAAATAATTTGTAATTAGAAATCATTTGTGATTAGAATTGCTTTCGATCAAACAAGCCACGCCCGAGATCATGTCAAGATGCACATGTCGTCACGGAGATGACGAGGCGGGCGGGAATGTTTGAGATCATAAATTCATAAAAAAATAATAATTCTTGTCGTTTAATCAATATCAATTGTCGGTGGACGTGTGCTTAAAATGAGTCAGTAAATTCATCTCGAGCACAATCTCAATTCTCACAAGAGTCATTAATTTGTCGTTTTTTTGGTAATAAATTAATTCGTTTATACACACACA
>NW_017305449.1:155602-158953 GCF_001594115.1 Trachymyrmex septentrionalis
ACACACACACACACACACACACACACACACACACACACACACACACACACACACACACACACACAGACAACGACAACGGACCATCGAAGATTCGAGAACAATTCAATCACAGCGCTCCGACAAACATGTCACGCGCGACCACCAATCCCACGCGCGGATTTTCTGTCGCGCACGACTGTTACGTCAAAAGTCGAGAGAAAAGAATCCGCGGCACCAATCATTGTTATACAACGAATGCCACGTAAAAATTACAATTGTGGCAAATTTGTATTGGGCATCTTCAAGAAGAGATCCCGGACCACGAAGGCAATATATGCGCCGATCATCGCCGCTCTCTCTCTCTCTCTCTCTCTCTCTCTCTCTCTCTCTCTCTCTCTTAGTGTTCAGAGTCTCGCTACAATATCTTTGAGAAAACCGCCGTGAAAAACCGCCACGTAGAACCGCCGGAAGAAAAATCTCTTTCGAGAACCGCCGAGAAATCGCCGCGATTTTCTATCGCTATTAAGTAAGATAATTCGGAAAAGGGAATTATATGTAATACTTTGCAATAATTTTCTATAACTTTGCGTTAATTTGTGCTGATTTTATTGTTGTAAGAAATAAGTAAATCTTTCGTTAAACTACAAAGAACTGTAGTTTTTCTAACTTTTATTCGTTATACCAGCCGTGTGTCATCCTCTCGCTTCATTCTTTCGCGCGGTGCACTCGCGCACACACTTCATAAAATCACTCCAGCAATTCAGACCACATAATATAAGGTGTAGTAAAAAGAAATCTACTATTTTTGCATTAAATTGAAGGCTTTATTTAGCATAGTTAAAATGATCCGATTTAGGTCAAATATGCACCGTTTTGTTCGATAACTTGTTGCCATTTTGAAGGTAATTTCATTATGCCTCTCTCATAGAAATCCTCGTCCCTGTTGGCAAAAAACTGGGTCAGTCGATTTTCACAAGCTTCTCTTGAGGCGAATTTTTCACCAGCAAAATCATTCGTCATAGACAGGAACAGGTGGTAATCACTTGGTGCCAAGTCCGGATTATAAGGTGGATGCATAAGAACCTCCCAACCAAGCTCCCGGAGCTTCTGGCGAGTCACTATCGATGTGTGTGCCTGGCGTTGTCTTGATGGAACACAATTCCTCTCCTATTGGCCAAAGCTGGCCGCTTCTGGGCGATTGCTTCTTTCAGACGGTCCAATTGTTGACAGTACAGGTCCGAATTAAGAGTTTGGCCGTAGGGGAGCAGCTCATAGTAGATGATTCCCTGCCAATCCCACCAAACACACAGCAAAACCTTCCTGATCGTCAATCCTGGCTTGGCCACCGTTTGCGCCGGCTCATCGCGATTCGACCACGACCGTTTTCGCTTGACGTTGTCGTAAGTGACCCACTTTTCATCACCAGTAACCATTCGCTTCAGAAATGGGTCGATTTTGTTGCGATTCAGCAGCGATTCGCAGATGGAAATTCGGTCCATGAGGTTTTTTTGCGTTAACTCGTGTGGCACCCATACATCGAGCTTCTTTTTGTATCCAGCCTTATTTAAATGGTTCCAAATGGTTTTTTGTGCAATGTTTAGCTCCTCGCAATCGAAACAGTGCTTACATGACGGGTCGGACTCGACGATTTCCATTATTTTATCGACATTTTCGACAATTGGCCTTCCAAAGCGTGGTGCATCTTTGACATCAAAATTACCGGAACGGAATCGACGAAACCAAAATTGCGCGATATTGACTGTTACAGTATCAGGACTATAAACACTATTCACATTTTCAGCCCCCTGGCTTGCGTTTTCGCCTTTATCGAAGAAAAACTGTAAAATATGGCGTATTTTCTCTTTGTTGGTGTCCATCTTTGACACGCGCTCAAACAATACTGACTCAAGCAATCACAAAACTGTCTGAAAAGTTCTTTTAGTACGAAATCTTATCTTTCTAACGCCATTTGGCGTAACCCGATGGCACTTATACAACGCGAGATACAGATTACTAAAGCCATCTATTGGAAAAATAATAGATTTCTTTTTACGACACCTTATATTTATTTATATAGATCACCAAAATCAAGATATCGATCGAATTATTTCTTAATCTTCAGATAAATTGTAAGCATTCTATAATTGTTGGTGATTTCAATACAGACATGAGGCTCCTACAATAGCCCAAATTAATAATTTTATATTGTCTTCGAATCTCTACCTAGTACCATACCGAGAAACACATTTAAAGAATTCTAGCCCACTTGACCTTTGTATGATTGATGTCAAAGTAAAACTAACAGCCTTTGATCAATATAGCATAGCATTCCTTTCTGCACATGACTTAATTTACTTCAAGTACAATATAAAAATGCAGCGTCGAATGACGAGAATAATTATCTGTAGAAATTTCAGGAATTTTAATAAGGAAAATTTTTTACTACAGATTTGAGACATGAATTAGTCTAGAGTATGGAACACTAATAGCATTGATTATAAGGTAAATACACTAAACTAAGACTTATTATTACGATAGGCACGCATCGCTTCAGAAAATTTGTCATAGAAATCTACCTGCTCCATGGCTAACGAAGGAGATTAAGAAGGCTATGCGCGAGAGAGATAGGGCTAAGCGTATATGGCGCAAGAAACGAGATGATATAAGTTATTATCACTTTAAGAAATAGTAGCTTGCAAAATAGTGTGCAGAATGATGTTAGATCTGCGAACAAGCGATATTATGCGTCTGTTTTGAAGACAGATAATCCAAAAACGGTATGGAGTAAGTTGCGCCATCTGAGTCTGCTTCGCAAAAAGGATAGGGAAGGCTCTCTAAGACACTCAGTCAAGGAGCTAAACAACTACTTTATAAAGACAAAACTCAATCAGCGGGCGAAGTAAGAGTCAACCACATTTTTTAATTTTTACATAAAATTATATATTGTATTAAACGCGATGAAACATCACGCCAAAAAATAATAAATAATAAAACTATAAACTAATACATTACAAGTAACAAGTTTCGGCTACCAGTTTGAGCCCTCTTCAGACATTAGTACAATAAAAAATAACAGAATAAATTCAATTGTCGCAAGTATTCGCATAATCCGAGTAATCACAGTTCGGGTGAGTCTCGATCTCGAAACATTATTTCCGTATGGTTGAACAGTCAAAAGTATTAAAATTGTCATTGTTGAAGTTCTAGTTAATAAAACGGATAAATTAAAAACAAAAAAACGTAACGGACAAATACGTATAAATAAAATAATATAAAATACCTAAAGTTCAAACAAATTTCATAAAAATCATTTCATAAAAAACTCACCAGAAATCATGTGTAAGAAGTTTGAATTAATCTGTCCAAAAAGAA
>NW_017305449.1:159760-161828 GCF_001594115.1 Trachymyrmex septentrionalis
ACTCACCCGAACTGTGATTACTCGGATTATGCGAATACTTGCGACAATTGAATTTATTCTGTTATTTTTTATTGTACTAATGTCTGAAGAGGGCTCAAACTGGTAGCCGAAACTTGTTACTTGTAATGTATTAGTTTATAGTTTTATTATTTATTATTTTTTGGCGTGATGTTTCATCGCGTTTAATACAATATATAATTTTATGTAAAAATTAAAAAATGTGGTTGACTCTTACTTCGCCCGCTGATTGAGTTTTGTTATTATGTTTTGAAAGAGCCCTTTGAATTTGTTTATTTATTTACTTTATAAAGAGCATAGTGGATAGTAGAGTAGATGTTGAAACTAGCAATGACAACGATCCTGTGATTCCTCAGGAAGATACATTTAATGAAAATGATCTGTACTGAAAATACATAACGCCGATAGATATCTGCTCTGCTTTATCAGGTATAAGGTCAGAGGCGATTGGAACTGATGGAATAACATTTAAATTGGTTCCGATACACAATGCCAATCTTGGAGCACATTTTTAATTATTCACTAACGAGAGAAGCGTTTCTAGTTCAATGGAAGTCTGTCATAGTGTGTCCTATTCCGAAAATAAAATATTCGATTACGATATAGTACTACAATTTCAATCTTTCCGGTGATATCAAAGGTAGTGGAGCAAGTGGTTGGTGAGCAGATTAGTTCTTATCTTGACGCATCGAATCAACTAGAGTTAGTCAGTATCAAGCGGCATACAAAAAAGGATATTCTACGAGTTTGATTGTTGCGGACACTCGATGACGTCAGATTTGCAGCGGATCGTAGTATGATGACTGTGTCCGTATTCTTCAACTTATTGAAGGCGTTTGACAAGATTCAGCATGGCATCCTACTTTGAAGCAGTTGCATTTATCTGGTTTTAGGCTTAAATGAATATCATCTTACCTACAAGGAAGGATTCAAATGGTACGAGACAGTGTGCGAAGTGTCTACTCTGACGAGTTGGAACTTAAGGTGTTTCTCAGGGTTTGCTGCTGGGCCCGCTGCTTTTCACTTTGTATCTCTTTAGATTTCAAGGATGCTCTATCTTATTGCTCTATCTATATAATTTCTATGTAGATGGTCTGTAGATATACCTGCCTTGTGAGCCGATAAACCTAGTCAATGCCATTGCTAAAATGAACTATGACATTGCAGCTATAGTGAACTGGGCAAAGTCTAATCTAACAAAATAATGCTGAATGCTGCTAATTATTATGAGCTCTGCTCGTTATATAAATGTAATGAATGTCTCTAAATACCTTGGAGTCACGATTGCAAATAATCTATCTTGGAGAGAACATGTAATCGAAGTGACGAAGAGAGTTAGAGCTGCATTGTATCGAAAATAGACTCTTATATAATTCCTGAAAGGTTAAGGTCTAAACTGGTGATAACTTTAATTTTTCCGTACTTTGACAATTGCTGCACTGCGTTAACAAATATTACTTTTGAACAGAATCTCATGCTGTATAGGTCCATGAATGTATGTATGAGATACATATGTCGCATAAGGTTCGATGAGCATGTCACACCGTATTATCGGAGAATGCATTGGCTTAAACTGGAAGTTAGGAGACAATACTTTATCTGCTACCTTTTGTATAATATTATTAGAACTCAAAGATCAGGGTCCCTTTTTACCGAACTATCACGCAGAGCGGATGAGATCTTAAGGACTACTAGGGCTCCTACAGATCTGCTTTCTCTGTTTCTCGCAGTATCATACGGAGGAGTATCCTAAAGAAGTCTTTTCACTCTGTTGCTGTCGAATTAAGAAATGATCTTCCAGTTAATATTAGAAGGGCCAAAACTTTAACAAAGTTTAAGCGGAGTCTCTACGCGCATTTATTGATGGATAAAATGATAGATAATGTCTTTATTTTAGATTTCATTAATCTTGCAGTTTGCTATACATGCATGCATGAATGAAATGTCTTAAAGCTCTAAAGTTGTTACAATAATAACATAGGGGAGACATGGGGCTTCATGGCTCACGGGGTACCATCGGTCATTAACTGTTTAGAGAAATCCAGAATGT
>NW_017305450.1:0-992 GCF_001594115.1 Trachymyrmex septentrionalis
GCTTTTATGTTTCACGAGTTCTTGATAAATCTTAGCAATATACCGGATGTTTTCCAAGTTAGATTCCACTGAGATTTCATCTCAGATTTCATATAGACATTATCGTAAAATTATACTAGTGGATAATTCATCTATTGCTTTCTTGATCAAGTTGAAATTGACTTTTGCTCAACTTTCTCGCAACTTCTTAATTTTCAACATTTTGAATCTCAATGACTGAGACTCAAATTAAAATTCCTCTTTTAGGTAAAGTTCACTTGAAATTAAATGAAGAATAAGATTTTCGCTATTAGGTTTTCTTAACTAAAATCAAATTTTTAACCACTTGTAACACTCTTGACGCTAATTTTCAAATAAAACTTTGCAGAAAGTATTTTAGGTAAGTAGGAAAGTATATTTTAGTGTAAGGTAATAGCCAGCTAGATAATGGAGATGGATGATCCATCGTATAATTAATGTAGTGTAATATTTCGATGTGATAGCCGCGAAATTTCTCTCTCTCTCTCTCTCTCTCTCTCTTTCAATTTAGCTGTAATCGCGAATCCAGAGTTCTCCGCGATGCATTACCGAATATATTACTTTCCTTTTCCATCGTGAGAATGCTCTGTGCATTCATATCAAACAAATTTTCTCACTTTGCTTTCTTTTCGCGCCACGAAATTCTGCTGAATACTCATCTGCGAAGAAAGCGGCAACGATGATGTGCGATCGAGCGTGATACAAGGTGTTATTGTATACACGTTCGCGAATCGATGTATCAACGACGACGAGGAAAAAAGAAAGAAAGAAAGAGAGGAAAGTGAAGAAGCGAGACAAAATTATATTATGCAAAGTAGGAAGATATTTCGAGAACACGCCAATGTCACGTCAGAATTAAAGGGGTTTTTAATACAGTGCTCGCGCCAGACGACGAGTCTCGAATAAGAATCCAACGCGTGAGACACATGTATCGCATTTCAAGGCTACTATATATTTCTTTTCTTTTTTTTTTG
>NW_017305450.1:1092-7581 GCF_001594115.1 Trachymyrmex septentrionalis
TTTGGTGTCAAAACGATTAATTCTGCTTCTATAGCGTCTGTTCCGTAGTGCATTTAAAGCAATTCGCGTCTACACTGCTCAAAGAATGCTCTCTGTAGAAAAGTATAGTAATGGCCGAAGGTCGAGTTTAATGAACGATATCAAGAATTGAATAAGGTATTGTTGAGCAAGCCAGTGGAGTTTTATGAAACAATGATTCTGTTCGCCGATTGATAAATACTGAACTGAATAAATATTAAACTGCACAAAAAGCAATATGACTCTCTTTTTCTTATACCAATGCCTTATATCAATGACAAAGATGTTGAAAGTACACAATTTATACATACTGTTGTAAATTACTGTATTTTTTAATAATGAAGGTAACTAGATGTACATAAGGCTTTAATAAATTTAGATTCAATATTACAATTTTGGGTCTATTCGAATAGCCCTAATATTGTATTAATTACTGTATTTTTTATTTATTCTATATATATGGCAGAAAAATATAGAAAATTAATTATTGTACAGTGTAATAATTATTTTTCTAGATTTTGTTCTCTTACATTTTATAGAAAAAAGAAATAGAAGAATAATTATTACGTATTCTATATATTTTCTGCTACATTTAGCAAAGAGAAAAAAAGATATAGAAAAATAATTAGTATAAGTTGAGAATTATATGCGACAAAGAATGCTTCTTTCAAGCATTCTTGATTTTGCGGATTAAATATTTCACGAACAAAGTGTTGTATCTCGCAAGTGACTGGCGCGTGCATCGTGCAATATGGTTCACTCGCTGTATTAACGCATGTTCAGCAGACTTTCTCTTATGGTCTAAACGAGAGGACAGTGCCATAAGCGGTATTTGGAATACATAGTCGTTCTCGAGGACGCTCACAGCCGCGAGGCACTGATTCCCGTCGTTGCAAACATTAATTTACACATACCCGCCTGTCTAGTCTCGCCATTTCCGGCTTATTGATCAAAAATATAATTTCTTTGTAGGCATGTTTAATTTATCAAACAGGAAAACACAACTGTCTATATAACGCGCGACTGTCATATTGCATCGCCGCGTCAGACGGCGGTACAACCGACGGAGTAGTCGTGACGAATCGAAATTGCAGTCTCTGTGTAGTAGAAAGTAATGGAAAAGATTTTATAAGCTTTAAAAGATCCTCGGAAAATAAAATCAAAGGGTACCAATTGTTTTTTTTTTTAATCATTAAATCTATACAAATTAACATCAACGCGTAGAACATTTTTATTTAGAAATCACAAACTAGCTCGTAAATTATACTTCATTTTTTGTACGGGAAACTTCCGTTTCATTTGAAATTTCATCTCATGAACCCAATCTTGAAAAATCATCTCACATACACATATATATCGTATAAAAGAATGTAGGTATAAAAATCGTAACAAGTCTTTGTACCTGACGCTTGCTATTTATTATGTGTAATTGTGCGTACATTTCTCCGAGCAGGTTTATTACCTGTTTACTTCCGGTTTACCGACAAAAAAGCAACCACTTAAATGATGTGCGTATCGTGACAAGATCATGTGTTATATCGTAAGTTCGCATGTACGTACATATGTTGCGGTCCATAACTGCGCGCGTCTATAACCGTAAAACTCGACAGAAATAAATTGGATTCCCTGCGGCTTGCTCTATGGTCTCTCTTTTAATAGTTCCAATAAACTCCTTTTTTTTGTTAATTCTCTCAAAGTTGCTATTTTTCGAGACAATAAACCTAGCAAATAAACATGTATTTCCTTATTTAAATTACATTAAATCGATTGAATGCATTTTATATGATCAACACTCACTTTCTCGTAAGTGAATGTGTGACAGTGAAATGGCATGCGTTTCATGTCCACGTTATGTGTTTAAAGTCATTAAAAAAACAATAATAAAATAATCTAGATCTGTCTGTATAATCTAATCTGACTATGTGAATAAATCAAGTAAATAAGGGTTGTGAGATTATATCTTAAAATGGTCTAATAATATTTTTATATATAAATTCTAAACACACAGTTATATAAATTGCGTGCCGCCGTCAAACTTGAAATTATAAACTAAAGTTGAAATAATAATGTTACATTTAATTGATTGCCGACTTGATAATGATACTACTAGCATTTTAAAAACAGATGTAAACAGTTTATTGTGAAAAATATTTTATCTCTATTAAAAAAGTAAATAAATTAACAAAATATTTCTTCGCATTAAATAATTTTTTGGTAGTATAACAAACAGATAATTATTTAAAGTCTTTTCATCATTTCGTGAGGCATGGACCGTGTCAGTGAACGAGGTGCTCAGGGACGCAGATTGAAATCGCCCCTCTCTGCATTTCATTGCGCGCATTCCGCAGCTTGGCAGCGTCGCCAATATGGGAACCACTTCGCCTTGATGCATTTTTCAGGACCTGATCGACGGTCAGTCGCGACTCAAGGAGTCCGGAAATCAATCTTATGAGAATCATGGGTGTGCACCGTTCCCTTGAGAGAGATAAACAAAGAGAGAGAGCACAGGACCTCCCTGAACATATGGGAAATGCGTTTCAGACGAGGACTAGCGTACAAGTACGTAAGAGTGCACTTCCGGCAGAGTTCCCTTTCACCTCCGGAGAGTCTTTGACTTCTTGATTTTTAGTCACCTTACAGTTTTCTCTCGTACGCCGGATGTGCATTGCACTTACATCCTTTTGCATAAACACACATGATAATCATTATTATCTCCGGTTAAAATACGGATGCTGTACTTTTTTTTGTGGGAAACTTATTCTACCACCCATAATAATATATTGCCCTTAACTACATAGATAGCACATAGCAATAACAAGAGTGTTAAAGAAAGTTGGATACTTATTTAATCGATAGTTATTTAATGAATATTTATAATCCGATATTTTATGCCTGTCACTTTCTAATTTTTAGCAAATATTTACTGACAAAAAAATTAAATCTTCTGTGTTTAAATTAATAAATTTTAAATATAATTCATTAGCTGAATGTTATTGTCTAAACTTATATAGAGCGTATTTCTATTAATGTATTCAAAATAAAGTATTGATAAAATTCTTCATTATTTTCTATATACGAAGTATGAAAGGATTTATATTTTACTTTGCAAAGTATCCACGCTTCGGGGGAACATTTTGTCATGCATTGAAATCCCCAACGCTTCAGAAACTTCGACAAGCGATTGGCGAGATCTGCACAAGTCTTCGGAGCGACGGGGATTTTAATGAGCGCAATAGCGCAATAGCGCAGTAAGTGTGTGACTAATCGGTAAGTTTCGATCATTGTAAACTGATTTTTATGACATTTTTAGAATAATAGCGAATATGGACGTGTAATAGTTTTAGTTAGAGTCATGAATAGGCGAGCGTTAACGTGTTAAAAGGATAAGGATTATTCCGTTTCGGCGACGTTAAAAAAACTGCGAACGGATGAATAACGAACACCTTATCTATAATCGGAAGTCGTGCGTGTCACGCATTCTTTTACGGGTCTCCCCTTCAAGTTTTGCCACAAACAAAAACAATATATGATTCGTAACTTTGAAAATCACACTCGAGATAGATCAGAAACGCCTTAAAATCTAGGTTCTTATCATAATTACACATCTCTCCATACGTTATCCATGCACCGTTATGATTGCTTAATTGCTTATAAATAGTCGTCAGTATCGTAGACATTTCAACACATGTGTAGATGTATCTCTATTCTGAATCAGAAAAGATACTAAGCCATCGTGATTTTTTTAAATTCTCTCTAGTTAACTTTTTAATCCTTATTTGCGACATTTCAAAAACTTAGAAAGTTTTTAGTCTCACAAAGCGTCAAAGTGATTTTCTTTGCAAAAGCTTTATTGAAAAAAAATATTAAAATAAAGACAATCTCTTAACTATTAACATATTGATATCATCTTCATTTTAATATTTTTTTTCAGAAAACATTTTAATAAAAAAAACAATAAAATTGATGCTTTGAGAAATTAAATTTTAAAATTTATTTTAAAATATTTAAAGTATTTAAAAAAAATTTTAAAAACGTTGCAAAGTGTTCAAAGTTAACTAAAGAGTATTGTAAAATATCATGTGATGGTTAAACATTTTTTCTGGATATAATTCATAAATATATCGCATGCGTTGACATGTTTACGGTACTATTGAAGGTTATCAAGCAATTATGATGACACGCTTGGATACGCTTTTCAATATTTTTTTGCAAAACAAAGTTTTTGCATAAAAGAATTATTTAAATTTCGGAGAAAAAGTATTATCCTTAATATTTTTACAATATATTATTTCGAGAGCGTGATGAACAGCAGACTAAGTTACTATCCACGCTCTTGGGTCGTCGTATAATTTAAGCGAGATAATTCGTTATCTCAAGTTCCATTGAACAATTTGCGAGTCAATGAATGTCGTGGTTGATGCCACCGAAATTTGCAAATCTCGTTAAAACCGGTTTGCATGTATATACGACGATGATCCTCTGTGTGATAGAAAAAGGTAAGGCGTATTCTAATGAAAATACGGTGACTAAACACTGATTTTGCCGGTTTTACTGCTGGTTGACGCCATATCGACGATACGACCGATGGACGACCCCAATTCCATGAATTTCGAGAAAGATACATGCAAAAAAGCGACACCGGAGACGCGTCGGTTGAGATCTTGGAAAAAAAAAAACAGCGTCAATACATTCGCCTGTAACTTTTGTCTTCTCTATGCGTTATGGATCGTACGGTAAAAGTTTCCATGTGTCCTTTATTAGTTAGTCAACGAGAGACAAACATTATTTCATTTAAAAGAAAGAAAAGGAATCTGAACAGGCACCAAATTGTCTGAGGATCGAGGCGAAAACATATGATTATCATATTGTTTTTATCTGGTCTTTTTATTGATGACAAATTCAGACAGACCGGTTGCTTGCGTTTGGTGGAAAAGTGCCATCTGCAAGATACCTCGGTCTTATTTAGCATCGAAGCAATCTTGCTGCGTTTTATTATATATAGAAGAGCTATAATTTAATTTTACACCCGGGACAAGAACATAAAAATTCTCTCCCCGTCGTATAATTTCAGAATGGTAGAAATCACGAGAATTTTAAAGAAAACAATGAAAGACAATGTAAATTGAGCGATATATATCGTTCATATCGTGCGATTTATCGTTACATAAATCGTATAAGTCAATGTGTGTGTATTTCGTGGGCCGACAAAGCTTTCTCTTTAATGAAATAAATGACTGCGCGTTTATATAAGAATATCGTGCATTTATGACATTTAGCAATTGTGCACAGTACGCTGCACGAGTATCCCAACCGTGTTTCAAAATATGTTTGGTCTACGTTCTAAGGCTATCGTGATTTGCCTTTTTGATAATACGTTGATCAATTCGATCAATTGCAAATATTGTTTCCACGATATCTAAGCATCTGTAAATCTAAAATTTACCACTATCCAAATCTTATAATTGAATCGTTTGTGCAACTTGCGTCATACGCAAGGCCGAG
The DNA here is from genome assembly GCF_001594115.1 of Trachymyrmex septentrionalis. NCBI lineage: Eukaryota > Metazoa > Arthropoda > Insecta > Hymenoptera > Formicidae > Trachymyrmex > Trachymyrmex septentrionalis. Next base: position 6,613 of record NW_017305450.1, read on the forward strand.
TTTAGCAAGAGAGATAAAAATCACCGTTTCATGCTTTACCCAATTCTGACTTTGAACCAAACTTTTTACTCGTCCGTTAACTCTGTTACTTTAGACCGAACGATGCAATTACTTTTTCAGTATGTCTTTTTTGCACAAATTGAATACAAGTTTGCTTCATCGTTACTTCATTCACAGCAAAAATCAATTACAACATGTTGTTCGTGCCAACAATTCAATTAGTGATGGTAGTGACGATATCTGATGTAAGTAAGACACTCAAAATGTTTCACTCGTTTAGTACTTATATCTTTTTTTCGCGTCTCAAAAATGGCCAAGTTTGCCTTGAACGCACATCGAAACTTGAGCTATTCAGACGATCGGTGGCAAACTATATGTAAATCATAACTTTTTATGTCTGTTTGTAACAATTCGTAATTCGAAAATTTATTAATAGGCCTCAACGTTGTTTCGAGATTAGACGAGAATTCTAATTAAGAAGATATGGACTTGATAGAGGTACAAAATATCCCAGATTATGCACAAGCTTTTATCTATGGATATTATTTGACTAGTTAAAATTACTTTAATATAGACGCAGAGAGAATAATCGCACATTTTTAAGTTACACGAAAAGTTACTGGAAAAGAGTCTTTTATGTTCGTTTCTATTATTAACTTTAATCTTGATTCCAACTAACACTTCATCTTTTTCTAATTTTTATAATTAGAAAAACATGAAGAGTTAGTTGAAAACCGAGATTAAAATTAAACTACGTACATTGGTAGAAACGAGCATTAGAGACGCGCGAGGAAGAGTAACAAATCTCATGTTTTATTTCAAATTATTAAGAATCAGAAACTAAGATTATGCGAGGTAAAAATTATTTTATTGAAATATCACTGATGAAATTAGTTAAGTATAATACATTAAAGATGATGAATAGCTTTTAAAATATTCTCATTAATATTAAAAGTAGAAACATTATTA
>NW_017305450.1:8467-18295 GCF_001594115.1 Trachymyrmex septentrionalis
GCAGATTACTCCATTTTTCTCACTTACAACAGCCAACGTGGCGAAAGATAACGAGATGTACCGTAAGCTAATTTATATCCGCAATAACGCATCTCTCAGCGGCTCTCGTCGCGATAATTATCTCGGCAACTGTGTGCGATTAGTTTCCGCGAATGTTACCGTCGGCACGTTAACGTAACGCGCATCCTAATCACCTCTCAGACTCGGCCAATACGCCACGCCGCCGTGCAACGAACGAACGTAATTACTTTGTGCAAGAGGTAGGTGACCTTTCGGTAATCGGGTGGCTTCAGAGAAATTTCGATTGCGTAAAAGATGTCAACGGGGAGTCATCACCTCTATGGGAGGGGAAGGGAGCGCAAGGCAGGTTGCTGTACGCCCGTAATGCGCCTCGCCGTTATGCAAGATACGTAACGATGCAGAAGTCACTCATGCGGGACCTATCTACGCAAGGACACTCTCGGGAATAGAGTTTTCAGCCCGCGATACGGTGTAATCGTCGTTTGTGCAACGTTAAAGACCTCGGCAATGAGGACAGATATGTGTGGCAGAAATTAGTTGACGCGTTTACACGGGGAATTGACTCGGCGTTACGCTATTTGCGTACGATTCTATCGTGCGCTTTAAATAACGCTTACTACAATAAGCATGAATGTGTACAAAAGAAAAACTATTTCTTTGAAAAGAAAAAATAATAATAAACGCGAGATTGATCCTTTTCGTCCGTAACGTTCATCACAGTACGTTGACGGCTGCAACTTTTAGATTTTACCAATGTAACGCGAGAGTGATGATTGAGAAATCTTTTAAAAGTAATTTCCGGAAAAATAATTTAGCTCAAAATAAAGTTTGTAAAAAATAATTGAAAAACTTTAAAGCGTCGTATATTTATTTATCGGACGTTAACCTTTAAAAAAGTAAGTAGATTGAGTGGTACAATATATAGGTTTTTATCTTCTTTCTTGAAAATCTTATTCTAGAAAAGGAAAATAAAAAGTACTGCCCAACTGCTTAAAAATCTTGAAGTTTATTATTTTTACGTTTCTTTTCCTTACAAAAGTGTAATTAAAGTAAAAAAAATTTAACTATAAAATATAACAGTAGTTAAAATATTATGCTGGAAAATTAAAAATTTGCTTGTGATATCCCAACTTGCGTATTTTTAAACCATCTACCTATTTAAAGGTTAAAATCGCGAGCTATTGAGAACTTGAAATCTAATTAAGCGCACCTCGATCTGTTCGCGGCAATCAAGTAATCGCGAAGTCAAACGAGTAAAACGAGAATCTGTCGATTGCATCACGAAAATATAACATGAAAATTCCACGATTCGAAACAACAACTCGACTCTCATTGATTCATTTTGTGTTATTTCCATCACTCTGATTCAGGCGTGGTCGAACTCGCGAATGTTTAATGGCAATCAACCTCGACTCGACGCCGTGTTCCACATCTATCGTCGTCGCACCAATTGGATCCATTTCACGTTGTTACTGCAGGTCTGTCATCGCGATGCGACAACCTTGACCCGTATCGAACTAGACCGATCTTTAAAGTAGGTGAGTTAAGTATGTATGCATATTTCGCAACGCTGTTCCCAACACCAATTTCACTTCGACCGTGACTCAAGTCGGAAAGCGACATGGTATAGCCTCTCGTTCTTTTTATACCGGCTGATGTATACTTTTCCAAACGCAGCGGTCAACGATGTACAAAGTACGTTCTCTCTCACCCAAGCGTACATTCTTGGGTGTCTACATCTCTATGAGTAATAATATTCTTTCGTATCTCCTGTTCCTAGATATCTGGAAGTCCTGTCGAGCCGACTTTCGAAATTATCTAATACCAATCTATAATTTCTCAGTAGGTATCTCAAATAGATTATTCGATTATTTAATGGAGTAAACGGAGATAGTGTTGGTATTCGATATTCTGAAAATAGATCATTTTCTTTATGTTATGTGAATAATTTAGACTTTGAAAAATATCAATCAAAAGCATATAGTATTTTTTATGTTTTTTTCATATTATAATGGGAGAGCTGCGCGCTCTCTCTCTCTCTCTCTCTCTATTTATCTATCTTAGAATTGTCCTTCAGTCGTAAGAAGAAATTAAATTTCGAAGTCACGTCATCTCTTTACACAATTCCGGATGCCTGTTAATCAACGTAATACATGGCTTACCCGACATGATGACGAAACAGAAGCTATCGACGGTAACGCCACTGTTTAATCTCTTCAGTCAGCAGATTACAATTAGGATGGTAGTGCGAAACACTCGATATGTACTTAACGCGTAATGAAATGTCGGCTTTCAGACCGTGCGACAATGACGACATTGAGCGTTACCGGTGACACACCGGTGTCTCTCGTTGTGATTGTCAACAACGAGTCAATTCTTTCAACATTCGAACACGGGAAACGCAATACGTATAAAAATTAGCTAACAGCCACGCAGCCTCGTGCTGAGGGGAGGGAACAAGAAATTGACTTTTTTCCTATTGTTTTCGTCAAAAAAATTCACAATTTAAATATAATTTTTTGTGATAATTGAAAAACGTTTATTACTAAACAAAAATTATTAGAGAGTAGACAAGAATTAAAATTAAAAAATTACCTAGTATAAGGGACAGATTCTACATACCCTTCCTGGAAGAATAATAATTCAAGAGTCTCGATCATTGCTGCAATTTTGTTTTTGCAAAATAAAAAAAGGAGGAAACAAAATTATATAAAAGAAGTGTTATCGGGTGCTATTTATATGTTCGCCACGGGGCATAGACAAAAATGAAATGTCACTGTTTAAATTCTTACGTAAACTGCGGAGAAATTAATTGCATCACCTTTTTATATAAATATAAACGCACACGTTCGCAAAAACGCAAACGTAAAGCACGCATATGCGAACGGGCAGAAGAAAACAGCCGAACATTCGATTTGACATTCACATTAGTTTCAATTTTCGTATTTTTCCACACCCATTTCCGTAAATCCACGTGGGCATCAGATCGCATTTGCATAAATAAATTTTAATTTCCTCGCGGGCAAACTTGTACTTTGGCGAATCACTATCTGATCGACGAAAGATAGCGTAAAAAAAAAAGAGGCTCGCGCCAGCCGTTTGTCATTGTGTACGGTATTTTTTATCAATTTCCTGCACGTTAAATTAATTACGACAACTGTTATTATGTCTTCGCACCTAACGGTGGAGTATTTTTTTTTTAATCGGTGCAGCGGTTCTCAGCCTTGACCTGCATTCAAGTATCATAAACCATGATGTATCCACAATGATTTGCAGTCCGAGTCAGAATTCAGACCGACATGATGAAACGAATCTACGCGTGCCAACTGACATACGCATATTTTGTACAGAGTATTCACAAAACATGCATTCGGATTTCGACACGGATTGAAGAAATTAAACAGGTGGGTAAAAGATATATTCAAGATTGGTCCAGGAGTAAGAAACTTTCGAATCACCAAGAAATCAAGATAAAAATTAGTCAGATTCTCATCCTTTCGGACAAAGAAAAGAAATATTTAAATTACGATAAATTCTTGGATAAATTAATAGCTCAGTAATAATATCGTAACACAAAGCACGCTCGTAACACAAAGCACATTGGATTTGCATTTATAAGAATTTGATTCTTTTACTTACTCAATTTTGGTACATTTTAGCTGATCTGGGGCAAAAGTTTAGCTAAAAAGAACAGGCCTAGTGTAACCACCGACAAGATACTAAGCCTAAGATACCGGTATTTATAGTCGATTCTTATTTACAAGATCGTCTTAAGTAATGTCTTAACCCTAATAAGTCATTGTTATTTTTTACCTTCCCGATCACACCAGGATTTGTGAAACCCTTTAACTTTGTCACGTTATATCTCTAGATTGAATACGTATTTTTTAGTTAAAAATTTATACCTCGAAGTCAGGCAAAGACAGATAAATATAAATCAAATAAATAATATTTTATTTTCAATTAATTACAATGCTTCAAAGAAATTTTATTGGAAAAATTCGCGAAAAATGACTACTTTGGATAAAAAATTCTCAAATTTTTTAATTTAATGTTCAAGCAAAAACCCGTAGGATTTTTTTAGTTGACCCTTTGAACTAACAAAAAAGTATAATTATTTGATCTATCGAAGATCGCCATTTTTGAAAAATGTACATATTATAATAATACAATTTAGTTTACAATTTAATAAATAAAATTTTATTATTTAAACAATATAAAATGGTAGATAAAGGATTGTACACATATAAATATTATTATAGTATATATAATTAAGTTTATCAGAATTTAGTTTAGAGGATTGATGCAACAACTCTCTCTAAAGCAATACATCCGCCAAGCGATCTCTGAAGACTGACAGAGATTATAAAATTTCTACTATTTATTATTTTGAAATAATTCTTTTTAATTCTACATTTTCTGTGTACTTACTTTTATACTATCCGAAACTCAGTAAACGTATATATTAATAAAAAATAAAGGGGTACCCCAGAACACACCGAAAACTTACAAGCTGGTCACGTGTGGGTTCCCTCTTTAAACTTTCGTGTATTCTCACGTCGAGAATAACGCAAAAAAAATATCCTTGCAGGTTTATCTATGGACAGTTAAAGTTTTTTTTCAGCCCTAATCGAAATCTTTAAATTATATTATAAAAAAGTTACAGCAATGTAAAAAATCGCACAGGGTACGTTGAACCCATGAATGACTTGTTAGGGTTGAGACGCTAATGTGGCTCTCTGATTGATTCATGACATCTCAAGACAGAACTTGAGACGGTCTTGAATATAATAGAACTGATTATGAATACCGGCCATAGTATATATATTTCACAAACACTCTGTATACGTTCGAATCACGCGCGTGACATGAGATGCACGAGAATGAAGAACTTGGGGCTCATATCGCCGCCGAATTGTGCCAAGAATCTAAGATGGAAACCTTTTTTGGATCTTCTCACCGAGTGAAGACTCAAAAGCCACGCTTGGTATGTAGGTAAGCCGACACACGCGTGACACGCACGAAAAATTCGTCGGGCTAGAGAATCGTGGCGCGAGAATAAATCTCTGTCTTACGTGACGCATTTCCATAGTTTCAGGTGTCGAGGTCATTGCCCCAGAACTACTAAATTTTTGTAAGAAATATAATCCCTTACAAATAAGAAAAAAAAAGACTTTCTTGTACCAATTGTTCTTTCTGAATTGTCATTCATTGCAAGATAAATCTTTCCCAAGATGTGATTGTCAATTTTTATCTAATTGATTTTTCCTTATTGTCATTTATCTCTTTGTTGTCAATATTCGTAAGCAGTTTAATAAGTCAATGACCTTTTTTTACTTTTTTTTTTAACCAAAATTCGACTTATTTTTTTAACATAGTCTCTTTTAGAGAAGTCACTGATTTATCGAACTGTCCACGTACATAAGTGTATTTGGTGTAAAAACTACGTGTGATATTTGTTAGATGACTCAAACGTGGAACTGCCACTCTGTGGAACAGCTGTACGATCATTAAAGTTCCACTTGCAAGTGCTACCTCTAAATGTAACTGACGCTGTAACGGCAGGGCTATTAGTAATAATGACAGACAAGACCGTACGTAAAAAATAATAATCGCTGCAAGAATGTTTGCCGCTACGTGGCCGTTTTTTCTCTTGACTGCTGCATTTTAAATCCTTGCTTAAATCCAGGTCAAAGTAGTAAAGCGCACGTCGTGTACATAAATAAATAGCACACATATTCTCGCAAATAAAGATCATTAATCGCGCTACTGTAAGTAATGTGTCGGACTGATGACTACTCCATTACGGAGAAAAATAAAACTTACGATCTGCTAATTTTGGTTGCACGTATATAACTGAGTGCCTGCAATCTTTTCTGATAAATTTTTCAAAGAATTCTTGCTGAGTAATCAGACGAAATAAATCTCTAATCAATCACGAATACAGAATGTATATGAATAACGGTACCGAAGAGACTTTATTCTAATCTCGAATTTAGGTAGGAAAACATAGATCACATAATTTGTAGTCAACATAAATCTGGATTTACCCTTCTTAACGGTAACTGTTATCTGCCCGTTTCCACCAATGTAGATTCAATTTAATCTCGGTTCAATTTACTTTCCGTCTTTTTCCAAGTCTAAGGATTAGAAAAAGACGAAAAGTAAATTGAGCCGAGATTACAGTTAATCTACATTGGTGGAAGTGGGCATAACTCGGTTTCAATTTAAGCTTTCGTTTTAACTGTATCGTAATAACTAGTATATTACTTAATTTGTGTACCAATTTTTTTTACGTTTTTACGATATTTCTGGCATAATAACATTAAAGTTTTAAAATTATAAAATACATGGAACAAAATTATCCGTGTAAAAACGTGACCCCCATAGGTCTTCGCACTTGATTGAACATAGACGGATACTCATGATATCTGTGAGACCTACTTGAACTACGTTAACGTTAATAAGTCCACTAAGTCCACATACCTGAAATGTAGAAAATCGCTTGGCACGATTGTTCCCTTCGCTATATAAGATACTGGCAATTCCTCGCAATCAAGGACACGTTATATACATCAAGGTGCAATGAATCAATCGTTTGTCATGTGCAAATTATAATTCGCACCTCGATACTAAGATAACAAATTAACACCCTTATTCTAATAAATCGTGATATTTGAACTATTTTCGATCGATAAATATATATATTTGTATGCTAAAATATTCGAGAAATATAACACTGTGTGCTAAGATTATATAGCAATCTTTGTCACAAATAAAATTTATTATTTAAAAAAAGAAATAATATGATTAGATTAAATTAAAAAGAAATAAAATATGTTTAAAATATTATATTACATATTATATACTTAAAGAAACAAAAAGAAGAAAGAGAACATTATTGCACACAAAAATACAATATATAAATTATATCTTATGTGTAGAAATAAAGAAAAAAAGATCTTATTGCTTTTTAATTTAGTCTAATGACAAAAACTGTCCTTTTTAAATTATTTCTATTAAAGAATTAATTATGCATAAATGAAGTAATTATCGTTAAAAGCGTGCTTCAATTGTATTACCAATCGCATTTAAAAACTATGCGATCAACGTTTGTGCAAGTTGTGCAGCAACCGAATCGACTCGGTATCTTTCTTTTGATATAAGAAACAGAATAAATTTATGTAACATTGTTATTTAAAGTTACACAACTATTCTCTTGACTAAAAATTCTACTAATTGCACAATTTCTACGATAGCGGTAAGTAGACAATTCTTTTTCGAGAATAATAAAAATTTCTTGTTGAAAGGAGATATTATCGTGAAATCTCTTAATAACAGGCAATTTACCATCATGTGGCGATAAGTGTGTGATATAGTATATATGTACAGATAATCGGAATATTTTATGACTTCCGATTATCGTAGATTTAAATTATTATCTTAATATTCCATATTATCTTAATATTGAATAAATATTTGCGATTAGCTTCCAAAATGTAATATCGATGACATTTACACATGACTTTTTCACATCTTTTCATATCTTTTTGATTTATGGATAACTCACTTTGTCGAAAGAATCACAAAATATTATAAGGTAAAAATTTAATTAATTATTTATTCAATCACGGTATTCTCGTTTTGGATCGATGGATCGATTTTCATACTTCGGACCCTATTAGTATAATCTGCGCACTTGTCACTCAAGACATATTTCGCCGTCTGATAGAGATCCGCAGTCTGGAAGGCGTGTGTCAAGGTCGCGCACATTTTTCCGCTATTGAATATTTAAGGCGTATGACAGCTGCCGGAATTAATATTTGAATCACATAATGGCTACGTTTATCCTGTAGGCCTATACAAGGTGTCTTTATTTATCCTGTAGATTAAACAAAGACATCTACTGTATAGGTCGCGGACTAAGCGCACGGTGTAAACGTAGCCAATGTATTCGCCGATACAAAAAATGTGTCAATTTTGTGTTTTAATTATAAAATGGAATAACCCAGAGAGTCGGGATTAGGGTTATTAATGAGTAAAATCTACTATAAATATATTCTCATGAATATAAAAACTATTTATGTTTATCCTGAATAAATAAGCTTTATATGAAATATATCAACACACAAATATATATATAGGGTATTTGATAAGTAACGATAAAACTCTCGCATAGAGGTAGAGCGGACTAAACTGAGGCGAAAAACCCTCTACCATTTTACAATATTTTCGCAATAATTAACAAGATATCAATTACAAGATATAGTATAATGACTAAAAATCACTGAATATTGGTTTTTCATAATTTTTTACTCAAGTACTATCAACTTTACAGAAAAATAACAAAAGACAAAAATTATTTATTTTCTTTTTATAAAGCTGTAAGAATTTTTTCAGAATTTTTTGTCAATTTTTTTGTACTGCATTTTCATATATTGACAAACTATTTTTACCATTATGAGAAAATACGATACTAAAAAATTTTGAAAAAATTTTCGGAACTCTATGAGAAGAAAATAAATAATTTTTGTCTCTTGTTGTTTTTTTGTAAAGTTGATAGTGCTTGAGTAAGAAATTATTGAAAACCAGCATTCGGTGATTTTTAGTAATTGATTAATTGGTAAAGCTTGTTAATTATTAATAACAGCGAATATTGTAAAATGGTACAGGATTTTTCGATTCAGTTTAGTCCGTTCTACCCATTTACCCGCAAGAGTTTTATCCAAACACTCTATATATATATATATATGGTTAATCAAAAAAGGTCTACTCATTATTCAATATATTCAATGCCTATTCCTTCAGTGTAAATATAAATAATTTTTAATTAATGATAGATATATTCGTAATAAATATTTCTATATATTCTTTAATATGATAATGACAACCCTAGTGAGAATAACTATAATATTTGGCTCAGAAAAAATGTCTAGATAGCGCATATGTTTAAAATCAGGATATAAGACGTCTTAAAATGTCTCTAAGATATCATCGGGATATTTTTTATAAAACATTTTATGTCCCGATTGACGTGCGTTCTACCTGAGCATTAACAAAATTTGAGTCAAAGTTACTCCATTTTACGAATTATATAGTATATACTGTATTTTCCTTTCAAACAAGAATAATAAAAAGCATAAATTATAATACAAATTGTAATTATTTCTCATTCTTTGCTGTCTCTAAGAATATATATCTCGTTTTTCTTCGTACTATTATTTTTACTGTCATTATCGTCAACGTATTACTCGATTGCTGACTTATACACCTTCCCGGCGACTTGCTATCTCGCGTCGATGGGCAAAACTATCTCATGTTGCACCGCTAAGCGAGAATCTCGTGGAACGTGGACGGGGAGGGAAAAATGTATTCTGGGTGCGCCTACTATTGTACTGCCGTCGCGTGGTTCTCGCATTTGATTACGAGAGACGACTCGAGCAGTCGAGCCTCGTGTATATGACGAGAGAGCCGAGTTAAGCCAAGGAACGAACGGCTGCAGCGGGCAATACTACGGAATGGAATGGAATGGAACGGAATAGCAAGAGTGTGTTACAAAATATCAGCTTTCACCGTATCGCCACTACGATACCGAGACGCGCAGTGCAACGTACACGTCGTCGTCGACGACGATGTCGCCGGTCGATGCTATCGTCCTCATCATCCTTGACCCGCGAGATACCGTAGACAGGATTATACACGAATCATTAATTGATACGTCAATATAGCACTGTCGTTTTCTTATGCGAAACGTCAACTTTAAGTATTGCGCGTGCAGATTGCCTATATATACAATATATAGCGTTT
>NW_017305450.1:18395-39265 GCF_001594115.1 Trachymyrmex septentrionalis
TATGTATATATAAACGCGATCATTTATTGCAAGTATCGAGAATGACAATTAAAAAAAATTAAAGTTAATCTTTTTCCCATTATATTCATGAACAGAGTAATGAATCGCTGCCAAGGAAACAATGAATGGCCGCGTGTAGACGAAGTTATAAGAGGATTAATAAATAATAATTGGAATCGAAATATAACAACACACAGGCACACAAAAACAATTTTTTGATTCGGAGATTAAACTATGGCATTCTTATGTATTTTGACACTCTGCAACTAAATCCGATGTCCAAATGCTGATTTATCACGTCATTCTTTCTTTTCTCTCTAATATAGAGAGAAAAAGAGGGAAGATGAATGGTGCAAGAAGTTCTCAGCTAAAAGGAACAGATTTAATTGTAAGAATGAAGATATCATGGATGGACATTTCGCAAAATAAACAAACGTGCTGAATCCCGAAAACAGATGACATCGCGATTATTAATAACTGAAAAAAATCTGTATTCTATCGGAGAAGTATCTCCGTAAAAAAAAAAACCCAAACTATGGACAGTTGTGCAGGCACGTACAAGAGACCGTGCTGTGCTGCCTCGCGAGAAGATTCATATCGCGAATAAACATCTTTAGATCGGGCGGTTCGTTGCGTAAGAGAAAGAGAGAGAGAGAAGCACGCTCGTCCGATCGAGGCTGCAAAAGTATCGCACGAAGAAGAGTCACAAATCGTCCATCGCACCTGAGGAGATTCCCCTTTTCGCTATAATGTCAGACATCCACGATCGTAATCCCTAATTGCAGGTGAGCCGTCGTTCTTTAGAAGGGGCCGTTCCCGCCACCAACGTGGTGTTTTCACGTGGTGTTCCACGTGAGCGCCGTGTCTCAATGCTACGGCGCGATTGAAAGTAAATTCTTTTTCTATTGACAGGATATATACCGGCGTGGCTGCTCGTAAAACCCGACACTTCGCGGTGTTTCTCTAACTAATAGAAGAACAGATAGAACACAGCTACAAGTAAGTCACAATGATATTACAGATTGTCATCATGACGTCAGTTGATACTTAATACCCTTACCCTACAAGACGGGGGTCACCAGTGATTCCTGTTCGTGCAAATTTCTTCGAGTCTTTCGCTAATTATAAATTATACTATATTTTAATATTTTCCAAAAACTAAAGTTCCAACATTTATTCTAGGAAGTTGAAAGTACAATATAATATGTTGGTGAATTTTTAGAGATTTCTCGAATCATTCTGAATAGGTGAAAAAAAAAAACGGGTTCTCTAGCCCCCGTTTGTATGGCTGAAGCACTAAATTGTACCCTTGTAGGGTAAGGGTAGTAAAAATGAACTTAAAAGTATCTAACTAATATCATGATAATGTCCTGATATGTCCTGATATGTCCTGATTATGATATTATATTTTTGTGTTCTATTTCCCTGGCGAAAATAAAAATCAGAGCGTATGGCGAATGTAAGGAGAGAGTAATAAAAGGCGAGAATTGAAACAATGAAAAGAGGTGTTTACGCGTTTTTCCAATCTCATTGTTCCAATTTTCGCATCCTAGAAGCTTTGTTTACTCTTTCCTTATATCGGATTTACGCTCCGATTTTGATTTCTGCCAGAATTGGGATAATTGTATCACGCGGTGGTATACGTTATTTTGCACATTATGATCGCGGATTGTCTTTTTTTTCTCTTTCTAAGTAGAAATACAATGATAATAGTTCTAGCATATTATCTAGTATATTATCCTACACCCTTCATTCTCGATTTTATAACACGTCTTCATTATGTATTCCAGTAAACATGGTGCAAAACACGGCGATAAAGTGAGAAGAGGCTACTTGAAACCGATGACTTTATGAGGGAGTCATTATCATTTCGCAACCGTACTATTATATAGCTATAACAAAAATGAAAAAAAAAATGAAAAAGCTGTCAAGTGCTGCATACATAAAGATACATTTATATCTCTGAATTGAGCGATGAAAGTTTATAATCCGCATAAATTAGTCGAGACATAAACTCATCGAGAGCGACGACGTCGCGATTTCGCTTTTCTGATTCTTCTCGTTCGTTATGCTTGACGCGCGAGTTAATTAATGGCTTTGATCGTTTTTATTTGTAATAGGGCGGATTAGTTGACAGATTTTTGTATACAGATCAATGCCCGTGATTCTTAAGACACCGCGTCCGTCGCACCGGTACGACGTTCTCTCTTCCATGAAACGTCGATCAGGCGAGAGTCACCATCGAAGTCGCGTTCGCGATTCACAGTCTCGCGAAAGGACTTTCGACGTTCAAGAAATCGCCAATTCACTTTTGCAATCGTCAAGCGTACATTCGATGCGAAGCGGACGCGCACAGCTGATCCAGATGACTTAGTGCTTAAAAGTCTACGAGCCGTAATTTTCCGCTGGCAATGACGTTTTTAACCGTCACCTACATCGTTGATGCATTATATGATGTGTAATCAGGGTCTTGGCTTTCTGAATTGCAGATTTTTGCATGAAAGTTCCTAGAAATAATGTATTAAATGACTGCGACGACAACAAAGAGGACGAAAACGACTGATCTTTCATCATGGATGTATTTTTTTAGGTGGAAGAAGATTTATCAATAATTCTGTTATTATATAAATAACAATTTTAACCGAGGGCGTTACCTCTATTTGATCAAATGGAGTACTCTTGACATTCACTCTAAAGAAGAGAGAATACTTTTAGAGAGAATACTTTCTCTTGTCAAAGCTCTATAATTAACAAAAATTCCAGAAATTATTTATATGTCGTAAGGAGAAGAAATTTTATGTGAGAACGAAAAATTTACTTGCAGTCGAAGAGAAAAAGCTGTATTCTTTATAATTAAAAATTAGAAAATTTCAAGGAAAGGGCTTGAATCCCTTAGTTCCCCACTGAATACGCCCATGTCTTTGTAAAAATTCACGTGAGTTATTATAGCGAATCGGGATTTTTATTTATAATCATTACTCAATCCATTATAATTCACTATCGCTGCGTATTTCTAATAAATCAAAGAAATATTTCTCACACAATCAGTAGTTTCTTTTTAAAACTGTACTTATATTATCGTAGTATATTTAAGAAATGTCATTAATAAGAGATAAATATAAGAGAGAAATATAAGAGGAGCTAAAGAACATGTTTCATTTTCTAGGAATTCACGTTAACAGATTTTCACGTTGGATGTTAGAAATATTTATTATAATAACAGCTATTAACCTGAGATCGAAAAAACGATAATTAGCAGTTGTGAACTCTAATGTGTCTGATATGGAGTCAACCCTCTTTGCAGATGCGGGCACGATGGAGCAAGATTGCGTAATGGAGAACAGTGAGGCAATCGTGGCAGTTAAAATGGCGATTTCAATTCGCGATATATCTCAAACGGGACGCACAGCCTTTGGCATCATAAATGCAGTCTTCGTAATATCATTATTGCTTATACTGCAACGTTACATGATAATTGGTGTCTTCAAGGTTTTACACATTATATTAGAATATTTATGCGTTTTATGATTTAATTTGTTTACAATGACAGTCATCGCGGATTTGAGACGATACTTTATTCATACTCAATGCATCGAATAGTAATTAATACATTCGATTAATAACATGAGTGTCACTCGGAAGCACGCGCAACTTGTAAGCTTTACAAATCTTTTTCCTCTTACGGTAGATTCTTTCAAAGAGTAATTTATCATCAAGGTTGCTTATATTAATTTCAGCCCGATTTAATTAGACGTATATTAATCTAACAACGTAAGAACCTACATTTTATATTTTTATGTAACGATAGAGAAAATAAAGATGAAAATAGTGTAGGACTTAAAAAAAAAACTTGTTTTGTTTAAAGAGTAAAAAAAAAGGATCTCAATATATGCGATATGTTATATATATGGAATGTTGCAATAATGTAGTAAGGGAAGACACAAAAAAAATGGATTATTGCCTCGAACGAAACCATAAAAATCAAGACGGCACGAACGTAACCTTTTCTCAGGACTGGACTCGTTACCCAACAATGATTGTCGGGGATGTCCTTTACGTGCTCGATGGACTCACTCAGGGAATTACAGGCGGTACGCTCTCAAGAACATACATAAACTGCCAACCCGGACGTAACGTTCATATATCATATGTATCTTTATTATCATATCGGCGGGATCGCTCGTGCGGTTTTTCCACCATTTGACACGGTGTCTTGGGAGACGTCGAGTGATAGACGATAACCACAATTGCGAAACGGACTTAAAATATTTCCCGCTGGAACGTTTCGCAATTCTATACATCTGTCTCGGCGAGAATCATTAACCCTTTCGTCATTAGAATGATTATTGATAGTTGATAAATAGAAACTTTCAGTTATTTCCTACTCTACATTTAGTTAACTGCTTCATTACTGCAACGAGCAAATTTCACAATAATGACACGTTTATGTACTTCTCGATATTTTTTAGGACCGTAGCATACAAGATAGCATACGACTGTCTGGATCAATGAGCACGTTACGTAAATTAATAAGGCAACTTAATGCTAGATGATTATTGGTCGGTCAGACGGTTTTATGCTACGCCGTGTTTACTTTGTACGTGCTGTAGCCCTTATTGATTGAACAAATATGTGTCACAATATATCGGGAGAGTAAAATTAAGTTCTCCTGTTATTTTGACACCTTTACGCGCGGAATGATCGATTTACATCGGGAAGGAAAGAAACGCGCTGCGTGATATAAAATTTATGCTACGGAGAGTTAATGGAGATCGACGCAACAACTTGCGGCGTCCTACTTTGAACTATTCACCGCGAATACTTATCGAAACGTTGCTTTTCTCCCCAGCGTGAAAGTGCCCTGCCCCCCTCCCTTTTAAGAGACTTTGAAACGAACGGCGTGTATCAAAACTTTGATTTCAGCAAAGTCCCGTTGATACGCGCGAGACGATCGAGGAAACGACGCACTCCAAGCGGAAGGAAACTCGTAGCGTTTCGAATATTTCCGCGCAATTAGTAACAGCTTTGCCCACACGTGAAAGCGACGTAAATTAAATCAGCCGTTAGAGCAAAGAAACAGAAAGCAACCTCGGCTCTACATCGTCGCATATATCAGTCTATAATTGCACCGTGTTATGCAAAAGTGAGTTAACTCGCGTAGTAATGGCGAATTGCTTTGAGTAAATTGAGTCGACAAGTAACAGGTCTTTTTCTTATTCCCCTTTGAATAATTATATTTTAATACATAATGAAACTATGACATATAGAAATATGTAGGATTTTACAATATACACGTGGAACGTGTTGTACGTATTAATTAAAATGCAGAGTTTTATGTTGCACTTTAATTTTTCCTTTTTTTTTTAAAATAAATTTTCGTTCAATAATGATAACAACTTATATCGATTTGTCGAATATGAAATATAATTAAAAAAAGAAGAATCTAATAAAAATGTCTTTATAGGAAAAAAATAATTTTGCTGAAGTATAAAAAAATTTAGCTAGATCTGAAAATAGTTTTGTTGGATCATTAAAGTAATTAGATAGAAATCTCAAGCATGATGTGTGCAAAATATTGCAAAATGTTTTGAAATTCTAGTAACTAATTTGAGCGTCCTACACAATTATTTCGATGATTCAACAAAATTACTTTCAGATTTGGCACACATAGCTAAATTTTTAAATACTTCAGTAAAATCATCTTTTTCATGTCTATTTCATTCGATTACGTTGACTTTTGAGATCTTAACGAGCTTGTTATCGACCAGCTGCAACGCGAAACCTGTAAGGCAAGCCTCGATAATAGTTATATAGGCAGCTATAAATAAAATGAGACAACGAAAAATCAATACGCACAACTATTCGAAAAGTATAATCGTTATGAACAAAAACTCAAACAATTCTACTAGGAGTTGTTAGTTTTCCGCATTTTCTCCGCGGCTACGTTTAAGTTCCTAGATGCTGGCAATTCGTTCTCCCAAACGAGATCGAATTCTTCCACTTTAGAGGTAGGATGCCTAATTGGAACGATTAGCAATTCTCGGGTCAACGATAGCGAGCTATATAAGCGCATACTTACATTATACAACATACGATTCTCGTCGGTTTCGGTTCATGCATACATACGAGCATATATACGATCGCAAATATTGAAAACGAAAGTTTTATTCCGCCCTGCTTTTACGAACGCCGATTTTCTCTTTTTATATCCGCTCTCTTGCGTTACTCGATCGTTGCCGATGTAACTGTAGCTTGGCAATGTTCGTGAAAATGGTTCCTTCCGTAGCGATTAATTCCATGGTGCTGTGACGTAAGGCGTGAAATCATTAATTACGCGAGATTGTTGTAAGAAACGTTCGTTGATCCGCGAGACTGACAATGAGATTCCGCTTCCTCCTGGAAAAAGAAATCAAGAACGCGACTCGCACGCTCGCGGAGGAGGACACTCCGTTTCGCGGCCGCGGGCAGACCGTGTCTGGTGAGAAGAAACGAGAGTGATTAGATCTCGCTTTCAACGCTACGCATGCACAACCGGCATGTCTACCTTCTCTTAAACAGGAACGTTCTCTCCTTCCCGAAGCGCACGATTGTTTGGCAAGTACGTGCCACGTGCTGCGCGAAGGCACGTACAGGTACACGACGTTCTTGATACATTAATCATGCAGAAATTAAAGTCAGATTGAAAGAATTATTAGATCTCTTATAATTAACCTTCGATCAGAGCTACAGGTAATTTGAACCAGAAACGAAAATATTTAGACGATTGTACAATCCGTACGATTGGTACTACACGGAAAGACTGACTTTGCAGCGGTATATAAAAATTTACACTGTTAGAAATGTAACCACGAGCTTCCTTTATATGTAAATAAAGCTCGTAGTTATGAACGATATTAAAAGTAATAAATAATTTAACTGAAAATTAAGTTATAGTAGTTACTCAAATGTAATGAACGTATACATTAAATTTATGAAATTTAATATATTTTTAATAAAATTAATTTTTAATAAAAAGTATATTAAATTTCATAAATTTTTATTAAAAATACATTAAATTTCACGTACGTGTACACAAATATACTTTTAGTTATAAACACATTAAATTTAATGTAATGTCATGAAATTAAGTTCAAATTGTGTAACTTAAAAAAGTATATTAAATTTTATGAAATTTTTAACAGTGTAGCTAGATACAGATCTCAGAATAATTTGGTGGACTATCAAAATAATTATGTAGAAAATTCAAGCATGATGGACAAACTGCAAAAAGTTTTGACAATTTAGGAACCGGTTAGAGCGTCCTACATAATTATTTTGATGGTCCAATAAAGTTATTTTCAGCTCTCCATCTAACTAAATTTTTAAAAGTTTCAACAAAACTATCCTTTTTGTGTATGAGTTACGAATCCTAAAGTTTTTTTGCGAGATATCTACTAAATTATAGGTCAAAAAACTTTGAATCTTCCTCTGTCAATCGCTGTATAAGGTGAAGATTTATTTGCTTCTATATTTCAAAGAGGATGCTTTAGAACTTATAAATGTAGTTTCATAAATATAGTTTAAGGATTAACAAAAACGATAATAAAGAATAATAAGAATAAATCAATATGCGAAGCTGTGTGCACAATATCATAGAAATAAATGATAAAATTAAACTCGCGCGTGCATCTTTTAATTAAAAATGCAGGACTGAATAAGTGGAGGCGACAAATGACATTCCTCGCTGCATTCTTCATCGGCGTCGGTTTCGCAACGTCGTCAGGAATGCTATCTATTAGCTCCCTTAGGCTCGTATAATTTCACGTGACTTTTAATTAAGCGTTTATTCGGACTATCCGTGCGACGCCAATTACGTAAACGGTGTTCTAGTTAGACTAGATAGAGTATCCTCTATGGATTATCGTACTTTTGACTTTATTCGGGTGTTATGTGTGGAAATCGTGCGTAGCAGACTCAAGACCAAAATGTTCGAAATCTCGATCTTAAAAAAGTGACCTCTACTGTAAATAAAATCCGCGCGTGTCCTGACTAATGATTGCAACATTAGCCTTGCCATTGTTGAGCACACTTAGCAACCGATGGCGAAATAATCGTGAAAAAAGTGCAAAAATCCGTTAATTAAAGTTCATCAAGATAAAAGTTCTGGTCGAAATTTGATCGCACATTATAGCGGATCCCTTTTTTTATATGCATAATTAACGTTGCGGTTGCAGTTTAAGCATAATATCAGTTTTATCAAACAGTTTTTTTTCCCTAAAGATTCATGAAAAGAAATATGCGAATAACTCGTACAAGAAAAAAGTTGTACCGTCTTGCGTTTTACCCCAATCAAAATTGATCAAATGAATAAATAATATAAAACGGGCATTCAAGAGTCAGACGCGGAAATTATTCCGCAAATTATGCAATTAATAAAATAATTCTAATTCCAAGTCTAACGACATTAAATAAATCCACACACAATCGTAACATTTTTTGGCACACGTTCTTAACTTCTAAATGTCCGGTTTTTATTACTTATTGTTTTTCTTCAAAATTGATTAGCCGCCGATCGAGTTCCGTTTCGAAAAATCGCTTCTGAATGCTTTTGAAAAAGATTGCGGAGCAACTGCGCTATTTACAATACGTAACCTCGATTTTTACGAAATATAGATTTGGTACAAGACGATTTGGAAACAGGCGGTCCTCGATCGTGCCGCGAATTCGGACCCACGTGTTTCGCGACGTGCCGCGTGGCGAAATGAAGGGTACTTACGTCATTTATGGTCGGTAGGAGTGGAGTTACGTCGATCGGATGCACGATCTGTCACGGTCCTCATGTTTCCATCGCTGCCGGCGAGATCTTCGGTATGACGAGTGGAGGGGGAGGAAGGTGGGTTGTACAAATTGCTCTCCTTACACGTACACGATGCACAATGTGCCCTGATCGATCCCGCGGCGAGAAATCGAGGGAAGCTGAGGATTCGAAGGATCGGCGTTACGTGCTTCCTCACCCCGCGCGCGATTTCCGGCAGCCGTTTTTCTCGCTTCCGCGTGATTCCGTATGCATCAATTCCCGTATGATCACTGCACAGCACAAAGGTATCAGGAGACAGGAGGAAGGTAGAGAGAAAGATAGAAACGCGCATGACGATCTTTGCGAAAAATAGCGGGCATCACAAATGTCGAATATCGCAAGATTTGACACTCCCCCAAATCCAGAAAAGACAGAAGTCATAATAATATCACAAGGATATTATCATTGTGATTATTATTTGTCACTTATAAGATCATTTTTAAGATAGAATGACTTCAACTTCGTTCTGATATCATTATGACTTAATTATGATTTCGTATTCTACCTGGGCTTTCATTTCGGGGAAAATAGAAGAATAAAGCTGAAATTGACTCAATTTTACCCTGACAACGGTGTTTGATATTGCTGTTCTTCTGACGAAAAGCTGGAAGATTGTAAATAGAATTGTTTGAGAAAAAAAAAGGTGTAAACAATGAATTTGGGAATCATGGGTGTTTATTGTTCGTCGGAGACACCCCAATGTCAGAATGCAAAGAATTGGAGGAAATTCGACCTTTTTATCTACCGGTCGGATGGCCTGGGGACGGAGAGACAGGGAATTCAATTAAATGAGGTGGGAAAGAAAAAAAGAAAAAGGAAAGAAGGAAAAAGAAGAGGAACGTTTAAAAAAACTCGTCCTCCCGGTTACGCAAAACCGCGACACGTTGATCGCGGCCAGAAATAAGAGTCGCACGCCTTTTACGACGAAAAGACGGGGAAGAGTAAACGTATTTAATTTCGTTTTGTGCTCGCTCGCGTTGCATTAGATTATTTGTTATTTATTGCTGCATTGAACTGCACTACAATTTTTTTTATTCTTGTCAAATATCAAATATAATATCATACCAATTGTACTTTAATTAAATTTCATATTAATTTCACTTTAGGTACAAAAAGTGTACAGTACACTAAAACAAAATTATTTAGTCCTAATGTATATTTCTTTTAATAATATTAAGTAAACAATTGCTTACGATAAGTAAATATTTAAATAAAAAAATAATAGTGAAATTAAATTAATGGTAGCAAATAAATTTTGTATCAAATAAATACATGTTTGCATTTAGTAAATATTTACTTAGAGCTGTTCAAATATTTATTAAAATTTAGAACTTTTTATAATGTAGTTCAATCGTAAAAAAAATACAGACCTATTAATCGTGAATTAAATTTCGAGCGTTCAACTTACAGAAAAAATAATAGTCTCTACAATTTTCTCTCAATTATAGTAATGTTAAAAGACAGTAATTAATTTGACGTAACCAAAATGACATGCGCAGATAAAGAATAAATATAAAATATATTTTAATACGAATAATCCGCAGATATAATATAAAGAAAATTTATTTTTATTTGATCGACTATTTTGACGAAGACATTTATAATTAAATGGATTCAATAGATTTTTTTTTACCGTCAATCGAAGATTAACAAACTCCGGAGAGTTCATAAACGCTATTTCTTCACAACATTTATACGATCGTAACTAACACAGCTTTATTGAGGCGAGTTTTACAAAGAGCAAGGTTAACTCTTTCGTCAACGACGAGACGGAAATTCTTTAACCTCACCTTGCGATTTTCGATTTCAAAAGCGAGTGGTCACGAAAATGTAGGACAACACGTTTGCTTTTCCACGCACGTGAACCCGTTGATACACGCTAGGCACATACTTCACTCTCGCCTCGCTATTCGCGACGCGAAACGCGCGCGACTCTCGAATTTCGGGGCGCGACCTGCACGACGCGCAACTATGGCGCGACACGCGCGTGAACTTTCTCCATATCGATATCAATCGATATCTCGTAAATCTCGTTACGTGGGACGCGGAAATGCTCGAAGTTCTTCCCTTGTTATTATCGCACCTTGTTAATCCCGCCTTCTCGTTGTCTTCTCCTTGACCCAAGAATCTCTAATTTGAAATGCGCGGTGTAAATTTACTTATGCGCACCTTCGAATGCGATACTTCAGGTGCTTTCCAGCAAAAGGCATACACAGATAAGGCATACACAATGTAACACAGTGTACCATTACATCTTTATTAATTGCCGATGCTAAGCAAAGATGAAATAATCACCGTGTAACGTTACAGATGCGTTTGGAAAGACGCTATTAGTGCTATTTGTTTCATTCTACGTCCTCATCGTTTATCAAACGTAAAAGAAGAATAGATTGACACAAATAGCGGTAATAGCGCGTCTCCCCGAACACACTTTGCACGTATCTTGCTGGCAGCACCGCGTAACTCACCGTAACTCGCGTCAATTTCCGCGATCCCCAGATTCGTAATATATATATATTTATATATATTACGTATCTCGGATTACTCTCGGTCACTCGACGGGATCTTGAGGACTCACACGCGAATCACGGGTTCTCTCACAATTGATACGACGCGACACGAACGATGGGCATATCCTCCTCTCCCGATGACACCCCGCCGATAGATTAATTCTTGTCGAAGAACAAGAGCAAACGAGACGGCACCCGATCGCGCGCGCGCGTGACGGTGACGATGGTGACGGCGATCCGAAAATCCCTCGCGCGAAAAAGGAACGCGGGAGGGAACCGGGACGCGGACGAGATGGACCGAACGGGTGGTGTTTAGGCACGCGCGTCGGCGCAGATTCGGAATTTAATGCGAGTGCGCGAACGGACTCGGCGTAACTGCGACACACAACGACGGCGGCCGTCGGTGTCGGCGAGTGGCGAGAGTCGACGCGGGAAGTCGGGCCTCGACGTGTGGGACCGCGGGGAAGGATCCCGCGGCCCGGCGCGCACCATCGCGCACTGTTTTCTCGGCGCGCAGAGCTCTCGAACGCGGATCACGTACGTTACATGGCTTTGCCTCGCGCGCGGCAGAAGGCCGTCCGTCTGAGAGAATCGAGCGCGTGCAGCGTTCAATCAATTTAATTGACAAGTGTAATTGATCAAAAAAAAAAAGGTTGTCGAACCAGACGCAAGAATCTTAAATCTTGCACGACTTTTAACTTTGTAAAATTATGGGACCTGGGCTTTCTCGGAACGTATGCTTGCGCGCGATTTTTCGAAAGAAAATTGCTTTTAAATTGAAAACGAAATTTGAGATATCGAATCTCGGTCTGTTTTCCTTCGTTTTGTTGTACGACAAATTTTTCAAGCTTGGATGGAAGAGAGAAAGAATCTCTTTGTTTTATAACTGTAGGCTTGAAAAAATTTGTACGACAAATGTAACACACCAGCCATACAACAATTGTTTTTTTTGTTGACGTCAGTATTATGTTTACTGCGTGCTGCTTGTTAAAGTCGGGAGAGTCACCTGTTCCGCTGGCACTTTGTTTATGTAGGGAGTTATTTACTAGTTTAGCAATAAAAAGCGTAACGAAATAGTGTGGTGTCTAGATAATAGAGTAGTGAGACTTAAGCTCTAAGAAATTGATCAATCATAGATGATTATTCTCTTCGTATTTGTTCATAATTGGTCAATTTCTTACTTAGGCTTAAGGCTTACTACTATATTGTAGACACGGCGAAAAACTATTTTAAATCAGATTTTAGACAGATTTATCAACATAATAGCCAATAATAACAAAAATTTGAAAATGTTTACTCGAAAGCGTCTGAATGTATTGCAAAGTTTACTTCAGACGATAAGACTCGTAGCACAATTCACGAATAGAAATTTTGTTTATAATTTCATATATATATAATAGAATATTTCAAGAATCAAGATATACAAAGACATATAAAATATATGCATATTAAAATACACGCATATAAGCTATAAATCAAATTTTCTCTTACAATATAAAACAAATTATAATTACAATTCTCTCGTAAATGTGATTTCAGAGTTGTCTGCGTACATTTTTAGTATTTAGGAGTACATTTAATTACAAAAATAATATTACAAGATAAGGGAAGCTCGAATATATTTCGTAAAATTGATCCCCTTGAATCGTATGGATACCTTGAAACAATCAATGTCATTTACCCGGAGCAGCGGCGGAAGAGAGGAAACGCTACATGCGCAGATATAGGACATTCGTCCTTTTACTTTCGAACCGTCGAGTAACACGGTTACTGTTTCTCCAAGGTGTTGGATTATAGACCACGTTAAATCGAGGGGATGCCGAGGGGAATCGCATAACCGTCGGACGAGCGTTGAATCAGCATCGCGGAAACTTTAATTATCGGCGGCTTTCCACGGATCGCTTATCCACGAATTGCATCCATGGTTGGATGGCCGCTTACGGCGTTGCGCAACAAGTAAATGGCTAATAACCTCGAATTGAGAGATTTCCTTTCGAGTGCGATTCCGCGTTGTGGAAACGCGAACGGCCCGAACATTATTTGGAAGGCACCACAGCTCTACAACTTACAAAAGTGCTTGTAGTCTACTTTTCGATTTTACTTGACGACGAGTTTTTCGCGGCAATACTCACTGAGAAGGATACACCGTCGTGTTTTCGAGCGTTACATAATTTTCAAGCTGAAATTAGCTGCATATAAGTTCAGCGTTGTGACGTTAAGCAAAGATTCACATTGAAATGTCAAGAAAATCAGCGCTTAACATTGATTAATCCTAACGTTTGTCCTGGCATGTAATACAAAGACTGTATTGAGCAGAAAAAGCAATGCTTTGCAATTACTGTAAAATTTAAATCTATTTAGTAATAAAGTCCTTATAATCCGCAAATGTGTCGTGCATTATTTCTAAAAATTTTATTAAGTAAAAATAATGTAATATTCAGATTTCTCTAATATTTTCATAAGAATCAAGTATAATCTAATCAAAGATAATAATATTATGTCGAATAATAACTGCTAATAGTACTGTAATAAATTTCAAATTCTATTACTACAGTAAAAAAATTTAAGAGTTAAAAATTTTTTTTTATCTCATAGAGAAAAATATTTGTATGTGCATCTATGTTGAATATGAAATATATGTTGAATATATCAATACTATAATAATAACTTCAATATATATAAATACATATATAAAATTTTTTTAATTTGCGAAAAATAATTCATAATTATAATAAAATGTTTATTAAATTATTCGTATAAATCGAATTATAAACAAGATAGGCGCGTCAAGTATGTATACTGCTGCTGGAAATCTTGCTCATTTTGGTTTTTTTATCTCTACAATTTTCTACTTGTTATCGATGTAAAAATCCTTGATCAATTTCTGCGCCTCTCATTACACTATCTATTGTATTTCGTTCTCTCATTTTAATGTATTGTTATACTTAATACACTTTAAAAGTATCTTCATCCGTACTTTAGTGTATTTGTAGGATATTATAATTATGAGATTATTCCATACAACGCCATGTTGTATCTTTTGCCTTAAAAGATGTCCAAAGTACGTCTACATCATAAGGATACCTTCAAGATCGCTCGGAGAATTGTGTTTTATGGAACTTTTTGAATAAAGATACTTGAAGTATTATTTTAATTTCACTTTTTTTTATCGTATTATATTTGATTTTTTTTTTTATAAAATATATTTAACGCCTCTTTTTACATCTTTTTAATATCTTATTCAATTACTATTATTAATGAAATAATATAGGCACATATTGAGTATATTTATTCAATAAAACGTTAATAAAATAATTAAACTGTTAGAGTGCGCTGAGATTAATGTTTATCAGAATTCTGGTAATGTTGCATATGTCTAATAAAAGTATCTAGAAATTTGTAAATTCCAACTGAAAAATATTAAACAAATGTTTTTAATATAATATGCTATAATTCTTATAATATAATATAATCTACCAAATATTGTAGCTGTAAAATCTCAAATCTTGTCATAACAACTACTAGTATTTGAGTTAATCAAAGTGCATTTAATTATATATGTTGACATCAAAACCATTTTTTTCATGCATTAGAGAGAAAATCTATTATGGATTATATATCATACCGATATTAACGTCATCAGGATGGATAAAGCTGCACTGTAAAACTAAAAAAAATATGCTTCCATTACATTTAATAAAAATATTTAAATTGACAACAATTAATATAAAAAAACTTTGAATATGTAAATTAACAATGAAAAATATTAAAATGCAATTAATTGAGAAATAACTTTAATATTATATACGTTTGCTATTTAGATATTTATTTAATTTCCAAAATTAAATGTAGAAATATATATTTATTCTATTATATGTATACATTCTGTTACGCGCGCGTACATATATACTTTTAATTAATATTGGACGTACCTGGCAAACGAAATTATATCCAAGGTAAAAATATCCGATGCCAAATTTTACCTTTCTTTGTTTTATTTGCAATATAAATTGCAAAATCTAATTGAAATAAATAATTGAATAAACGTTAGTTATTTAGTTACACTGCCTTTCATAAAAGCTTAGAAATTTAAATTACTTAATAAATTCTATACATAAATTCTATCAAATGACCATATAAAAAATTAAGGAATTATTTTAAAATATCAGTTACGTTACATCGTTAGATCAAAGGAGCAACTCAATCCTTTAAATTAAATAATCTTTTGTTATTTTTAACTTCAGTATGAGTCAACATCAATCAATTTTTCAGTTTCAAAGTGTAAAAGGCGTCCATATTAATAATTAAATTTGAAACAAATTTAATATATTTTTTTGAGTTACATCACACAGCAATGTTGTAGTTAAGTTTACGGTATATTGACCAAAATCAGTGGCGATCTATAGAAATGATTGAAAATAATTCAAATATAATTGATCAACCTTATAAAAACAGTATATCTTTTGTATATTTTAGGCTACTTGTACATATATTAAAATTAATTACGAAAATTTTATAAATTATTTTCAATTTTATATGCAAAATCTATAATGTTTATTATTTTGTAAAACATTGAAAGTATAATTGATAAATTTTCAATGTTCGCTTACGGCGTGTAAAAAATAATATATAAAATTTTTCCTATAAACCTATGTAATATCCCTAGCTATAATATTACTATGTAATATGCACAAGTATCCTAAAATATATAAGAGTATAATACAATTACTGTTTATAATGTCTCATGTCAATGTCAATTTTTTGCATAATCATTGGGTAAAATTTATACATGTGTCCAAACTTCCATGAGCGTAAAATTACATAGGACAGTTAAAATTTTATATAACATTTTATTGTAAATATTTACCTGTTCACTTAAGTCCTCATCGAAATTATAATTGGATAATTTGTGAAGAATTGTTACTGTCTTATTTATCTGAAATTGGTTTTATACAATATAAATTTTACTATTATACAATGTTATAGTAAAATTGAAAATTTTACAGTCAATAAATGAGGTTGCGTTATATCGAAAAAAACTTTGATATGTGTACATTTATTGTTGCAAAATTTTTGCTTGTGCTTATTATTTCTAGTTATAAATAATTAATAATGTTTCAATTCTACTACACCTTACAGTAAATAGTTTGACATACGTAGTTTACTGTGAGAAATATGGCGGTACACAAAATAAAATTCAAAGTAAAATATACAAATGAGAAAATTGCTTTAAATGTCCACATTTGTTTATCTCTAATTGCAATTATCCTATGTATAACGATAAAATATATAATAGTTTCTGAAAAACTCCATATCATTTGTAGTAAGATTTGTATGTTGAATATTTTATTTAGTTTGCGTGATATAAAGCATAATTGTAGGTGGACGTGCCTATAAATAAATCATAATGGTTATAATTAACAACCATAAAGACACGTATGTACAAGAAGTATTAAGCAAAATATACTTTTTGCCAAGAATTTGATTTAAAGTATAGTTGTAATTTGTGATTGGTTCAAAATATGCAATTGTTTCATACAGTTAAAGTTAATTATTTTTGAATATGTAGGTATATGCATACATATTATACATATTATATTTACATACACACACATATATATATATATATATATATATAAAGTTTGAAAATAACTTATTGCAGCATGATGGTCGCAACGTTTCTGCGGAAATAGTACGTTTTTGTGCAATATTATTAATATTTGTTGCAGGAATATAAAAAAGTAGATGATCTACTTTATTCCTATAATTTATATTCCAGGTTTCTCCTATATATATTTTTTCGTAAAGTATTGATTTTTTTATATCTGTATTCTACCTTAATACTTTTATATGCAGAATGATTAGAGGAATCATTGTGTAAAAAATCATATAATTCTATTTTAAAAAGCGAAAATAACCATCATATCTTTTTGGCATCTCTATCTAGAAAAAAATAAAATAAATGTAACCCTTCCTTCCCCATACTGTTATTTTCAAAAACATTTTTTTTGAATATTCAAACTTTAAATACGAAGCGCTTTACAATTTCGAGTATTAAGATGTTGAACTAACATTCATTTAAATTGAATTAATTTTTCAGAAATAAATTGAGAGCCGATGAAATTATCGGATTCACACAATCATTCTGATAATCCCCCAAATTTTCCAAATCTTAAAAATTATAATAAACTTATTGCGAAAAATATTGCCTCGCACGGAATGCAAGAGATCCGGGTTCGACTCCCGACCGAGGCAATATTTTTAGCAATAAGTTTATTACAATTTTTAAGATTTGGAAAATTTGGGGGATTATCAGAATGATTCGTATTTAAAGTTTGAATATTTAAAAACAAGTTCCATTTCCAATCACAATATATTTTTTTAATCTTTTATACTTTTTGAGATGTCAAAAAATGAGGCACACTGTGCACAGAGAAAAAAATTTCTTTGAATTTATTAAATTTTATTGTGTTAAAATAAATTTGTTATTTGGAATGGTCCAAACAAATCAATATTTGAATCAATAAGTGCGATTGTTTATCTTAAATACATTATTTGTTTGAACAGATAATGTCTTTGGTATTTGCGTGATCAACTACGACAAACATAATTAATAAATAACAAGTGAAGGGCGAAGTAAAAGTCAGCGCATTATTTTAAAAAGACATATAATTAGTCACATCTAAAGAAACTAGTTCATGTGCACCTGTAAAGTGTAAACTTCTTAATTTTTCGACTAATTCGAAGCTGTTTTTGATGTAACTATCCGTTTTCGGAATGGTTTTAAATAGTCTATAGTGCAAAAAAGTAGCCAATGAATACAGGACTGCCCAACGATGATACGATAATTCTGAGAGAACAAGGCTTGTAAATCTTCGGCAATCCATAGGCTCTCGGAAGTGACCCATCACTACAGTATAACGTCCTGTAATCAGAATCTTTGATATGACCTTTAGTTTTCCATCTAGTAAGCATAGACCTTAAAGCTGTCGTAAGTTTTTTAGTCGGATCCTTCTCTCTCTAATCAAAACATACGTGTCTGAGTTTGGCGATAAATATTTTTTAATTTTGTTTCCATTATGTTTCAACATCTGAAGAGGGCTCAATCCGGTAGCCAAAACTTGTAATGTTATATGTTATATATTTTTCACCGTTATTATTTCTTAGTATACATCTTTTCTTTCTTTTTTTATCTTTTCTGTACTTTTAATTTATGCCTGTAATTACATGTCTTTTTAAAGTAATGCGCTGACTCTTACTTCGCTCTTCACTTGTTGTTATTTATTTTATATACGAAGAGTCCTTGTATGTTTGTTATTTATTTTTAACATAATTAATGTAGCACATTGCTCGTTTAATTCTGTTGTTAGACGTATATAAGTCATTGTTTCCATATTTTCAGTCAAAAAATATAATGATTATTCTAAGAAAGCAATTATTTGCATGGAATATAACCTCTATGAATATTATTTTACCATTTTCAAATAAACAATTTGTTTTATTGTTTGTATTCATTGTAACTAAATAATATATTATTTAATTAAAAGATATTACTTCAGATAATAATGTTTCTATCAAGCAATAGAGATTTCTCGAATGAAACAACAAAAATTTCATTCAAACAAATAATATTTCGTACAAGCATATGTTGTTTCAATGAAACACATTTTAGTCAAATAAATAGGAATACTGAATCCAATGAAACCTTTTTCTTTATGTACTATATATACGAGGGCAAATCAATAAGTATCCGTATTTGAAGACAAGCAGCGTTGCTGATATAAGTTATCATCGTGTACTTTTTTTAAACGACGCCATACAAAATTTCAGAGTGATTCGTGCAATAGTCTTGATTTGACAGCAATTGGTAAGTGTGTTTGATGTTTTTCGATACAATGGAAAAAGAGCAATATTGATCCGTGATTCGCTTTATATTTTTAGATGAAATAAAAACGAAATTGGATGCCATCTATTGTATATATGGGAATCCTTCACCATCTATGACAATCATCAGATATTCTGATCCGTCTGTTTTTGATGAGGAACGCCTAGGCCGGCAAGACGTGTTATTGCCCGATAATGTGGTTTTTGAAGAAATCGTTGAAAAAATCCACGATATAATTCTCGCTGATCGCCGAACGAAAATGCATGAAATAGCAAAGGCCGTAGACGTGTTGGAACAACATTCAATATTTTACATGACAACTTGGGAATGAAAAAGTTGTCGGCCGATTGCTCACGGTGGATAATAAGCAGATGCGGTTATCAATTTCGAAGCAGTGTTTGAAATTGTTTAAGCGCAATTCACAGAATAGAGTTTTTGCGGCGAGTCATAACCGTTGATAAAACATGGATTCATCATTATTACACACCGGAGACCAAGGAAGTCAAAACAGTGGACTTTATCCGGCGAACGTGTTCCGAAGAAGACGGTCTCATCGATCGAAAAAGTGATGGTTACGTTTTTTTGGAATGTACAAGGCGTAATCTTCATCGACTACCTGGAGAAGAGAAAAACTATTCACGGGGCAGGACTATGCTGATTTATTGGTCCGGTTCAATATTGAATTGAAGAAAAAACGTCCCCATTTGGCTAAAAAAAGTGTTGTTTTTAGAACGTTGCATCGGCTTATTCCTCCACAGTAGAAATTGATTGAACGTGGACTGATTGAACGTTGGCATTCACGTGATGCAATTTACTATTCTCTTCCTGTGATTTCTACTCCGCAATCGCCACAGCTAAATTGATCAAATTGCCTATTTTGCAGTTTGACAAATCGTATTTTTCGTATAAAAAATTTTTGTAAAAAGTCTGCGTCTTTATTACTAACACGGATATTTATGATTTGCCCTCGTATGAATTCGCATAAACGTGTAAACAAAAATTCTGTTTAAAAAATTACTTTATAATCCATATATATTGTTTGCAATCTTTAACTGCCGTTATTTGTTGACGTATTAAAATACATCTGTTTTGTCTTCTATCTGCATTATTTTCGAAAAGATCAGAACAGAGTACTTGTAAACGATTATTGATTTGATGAAATCTGGAGCTTGTGTATCTGAATTGAATGAAAGAGATTTAATTATAATGTCTTTTATTAAAATTAAGATATATGCATTACATACATATATTTTAATTGCATTAATAATCATAGTCAGACTAAAAATTTTGTTACTTGTTTTTTATGCAAATAAATAAACAAATTCAAAGGACTCTTTCAAAACATAATAACAAAACTCAATCAGCGGGCGAAGTAAGAGTCAACCACATTTTTTAATTTTTTCATAAAATTATATATTGTATTAAACGCGATGAAACATCACGCCAAAAAATAATAAATAATAAAACTCTAAACTAATACATTACAAGTAACAAGTTTCGGCTACCAGTTTGAGCCCTCTTCAGACATTAGTACAATAAAAAATAACAGAATAAATTCAATTGTCGCAAGTATTCGCATAATCCGAGTAATCACAGTTCGGGTGAGTCTCGATCTCGAAACATTATTTCCGTATGGTTG
>NW_017305450.1:40127-44107 GCF_001594115.1 Trachymyrmex septentrionalis
TCAGATAAAGCTAATCAGAGTCATAGTAAAGAGATAGAAGTAGATAATCTTTAGATGTTAATAGTTGTCTTCATTTTATTTTGAACGTTTCGGCTCACTTTGGAGTCTTCATCAGCGATTACAAATTCAAAATTCATCTATTGGGAGCAAGTCATTGGCAGAAATATAGCATTACACTGCATCAAATTTACAATTTAATATTATGAAGCAAGAAAAATATCAAATAATAAAATCAAATGATTCACTTCAATCGGAAACGAAAAAAAAATAAAGCTCAGAAATAACAATTCACAATCATATCATTAGTTAAAAAAATTGCACTGTATGTTAATTCTCTGTATGTTAAATCATTCTTCTGAATATAATATCGTATATGTATGTACATATGACGTATCATTTCAAATTGAAACGTTAAAATGTGGCAAGGGGACTAAAAACAAGCATTAGAAACATAACGATGAGCATCAACTAAGAAAGTTTGAATGTCAATTTTGTTTAAACGTGTCTAATAAGGAGGGATGTGAGTGATACAAAACACTTAGTGTCCGTTTTTAAATTAAATCCTAAAATTCTTTTGGATATAAATGTGAAACATTTCTGTATTTAATCGTTTATTGAGAAATCTTTCAACCTGTCAAGAATTTGAATATACTTCCAATCAAAATCATTAAAACTAGAGTCCCTGGCTGTGTTCCAAAATTGTTTATCAGCGCTGGCAGCATTGTCAACACTGTTTCAAAAATATTAAATTGTAAATAATGTTAAATTGTAAATTTGATGCAGTGCAATGAATGCTGCATTTCTATCAATCTGTAAATGACTTGCTCTTAATGGATGAATTTTGAATTTGTAATCGCTGATAAAGACTCCAAAATAAGCCGAAACGTTCGAAATAAAATGAAGATAACATTAACATCCGAGAATTATCTACTTCTGCTATCTGTTCGACAACGTATGATTCTCATTAGCCTCATCTGAACTTTTATTATTTTTTATTTGTATTGTTTAATATTAGTTAATAGAGAGTCCTTATTTATATTTATATTTATTTATTTAATTAATTGTGTTTAAAAGTTAAAGAATTTTGACGAATTAAATAATATTAGAGACTAATAGACTGTAAGTACATTTTAAAATTTTTACCTTAAAATGATAATGGCTAAGAAATATAGATGTAATCGCGGTGAAAATTGTTATGATGTCCCGAATATCATATATCTTATTCTTCCAATATGTGATGTAAAATGGATAGTAAAATAAATACGTAAAATAACTCCATATGGTCAAGGTATACAAACAAGACAGATACGGTCTTGGGTGTCCACGAGGATATTCGAACAAGCCCAAACTGAAGAACGAGCCAATGATTAATAATGGTGCCAGCGCTGTCTATAGCGTCTTCGTCATAGTTTCCGCAGTCGACTAGTAATTTGACTTCTAATCGCACGAAACACAAACGCGTTTAATACTCTTTCTAAATAGTTTGTCTCTACAGATCTTTCAGGAACCTTGTGAGTATTATATTGTACGTTACGTACATACACACATACATAAAAGAATTAAGTATATATAAAACAAGTATTGATCGACGGAATAAAATATTATATGCAGATAATCTAGATTAGATTACTTTATTCTCGCGGAATTTTTATTTATATGTAAGTATTACTGCATAGTATAAACAAATATAAACGTAACCTCTTTGCAAATATCTCTATTCTAGATGTTCAAAGATACGTAATGGCATAGTGGAAAAGGACGTGTCTTTTTCTACTATGCATAATAGATGCTTCCACCACGTATAATAGGTGAAAGAAGACACGTATCCTCTTTCACATACATAATAGATGCTTTTTATTTACGTCACTTTTGCACGTACACTAACGAGATGAAGCTGATAACTTCGAAGAAGTGTTTTGTAAGAATTTAGAAATTAATGTACACGCAATATAACGTTCCTCATAAACGTGCGTAAAATTATTTCTGGGAGGGCTCAGTATCCCGAGGATATTCACGAAAAAAAAACGATTTTTTTCTTAAGTATCTACAAATTTTCTGATTTATCTGAATTATATGCTTATTTATATAAATTTTTAGATTTTAAAATCGTTTTCTTCATGTAAAAATCCAACGGGGAAGCTAATGTATCCTAGTCGCCGATTTAATTCAACGTAAAAACGAACCACAGTCGATTCGTTGCGTGGCGCGTTTGCTTCAGCCACTGAGAGTGCCGAAGTTGAAGTTATCGTATTAATAGATTTTCACAAAACTCATTTGATGAAATTCTAATTCAATGATGAAATAAAATCTTTGATGTTTTAAATAAGCGGAACTCTCATTGAGATGTTGCTGCATGAAGTGGCCACCATGATCACTGAAACTTTTACGCCAAATGCTCCGGGCACGAGATGTCAGCCGCGTAATGCCCGCAATAATGTAGTGTTTGCGTGGTTTAGCAATTAATGTTGCTGTTGGCTAATTGAGAACACGCTCTATCTGTAAACTGTTCGGCCCATATGCCTGTTCTACAATGAGGTCGCAAGCTGTAAGCCGTAAGAAATTAACCAATCATACTCGATTACTTTTCTTATATTTGACTGTGATTGGATCAATTTCTTATATATTTACAGCTTGCAACCCTATATAACAGGTCTTAGCGATAAAAAGCGATCGATTGATTTGGATTCGTCTCTAGGTCGTCCAAAAAGGAGTTGTATTACACTGATCAGTACACTCACTTCTCAGCCTTTATCTACCAGCGTCTCAATCGCGTTTAATGTGACGGGATCAAAGCCTAGCTGTTGGTTTTTTGCTCGTGACGAGGAGTTGAATTTCATTTCCTAAATTATTAGACTTGGCAATGAGGACTAACTTTTTTCTTATTTATATATGGAGGTGTCACGTCTACCAGCCTCTTCGAATCGCTCGTGATACAGCACCACTTGTGTCTCACTAGAATTAGAACTAGTTTGAATGTATGCTAGTAGTATATGGATATCCATGGGGCGTCACAACAAACCCCCTCCACGTCTCCCTCTGGCGCCATGGGCGTGGCCTAGCCGGGTCAGTCAGCCGAAATGGCGCGTTCTGATTGGCTCGCCCTATACTCACCCAAAAGGTTATTGGGGAGGGTAGGGGAAGAGGGTCTTAGACGAAATAGAGGTTTGAAAAATGGTGAGTGGGGATTTGGACTTCTGCATTCTTTGTCGCGCGGCTAGAGTACGAACATAGGGGGGGATGAATAACGGTCTAATCTTATGACGGTCGCTTTTGATGTCGCGGGGGGGCAACGTCTCCGACGTGTAGGCGATTTGGTGAATGTCTGATAAAGGAAATCTTATCCGGAAAATTGGTAGGTCTAGAGAGAGACTTGCATTTGTTCGGAAGAATTTTGGGGGAGAGGTAAAACAGGAACACGTTCAGCAGTTGCGGCGCGTCGTCTTCGAGCAATGCTTTTAAAAAAAAATTCTTTTCTGTATCTAGTGTATTTAATGTACATGTATCTGAGTCTGCAATACGGGGAAAATGTATCTAATGTAAATGAGGTTGAAGGGGGGTAGGAGTAAGAAACAAGGCAATATTTACAAGTTCAAAAACGTTTATTTTAGAAAAGGTATTACATGAAATAGTTTTTTTTTTTTTTTAAAGAGTACACGTTTGAACATGACGGCATACAGCATGAGAATTTACGAGTTTATGTTTACAATGATGAAAAATTGTATGAAATAACTGTACAATCAAACGATCATTTCGCTTACAATCAGAGGTAAACAGGTCAAGAAACTGATTAAGATTATAGCCATTACACAAATAATATAGAAATACACAGCAGTATTGTCCGCAAGTTTGAGAAAGTATTCCTTGCAGCGTTGTCGTATTCCAGCGATACATGGTGGAGTTTCGTCGAAGTCGTAAGAGGAATCTTGGATCCAAGGGCGGCAAGCCGTAGCTATCGAAATACGTTCCTGCCCCGCGTTCAT
>NW_017305450.1:45482-45759 GCF_001594115.1 Trachymyrmex septentrionalis
GAGAATAATGTGTGGTAAGCTTCAACGTAGAGCGGATCGTTTTTCGAAAAATTTGGTTGTATCGGTCTACTCGGAATTTGCATGCCATCGGCGTACAGTGAAAAGAAATTTATTCCGTAATTTTTGAAATTGAACGGGTTTAATTTTCACCATTAAACGCTTTGTTATCGACAAAGCCGACTATTATTCGTTTTGGTAGCTGTCCGAGTATTGCATTGTCTATCGATTCCCCCACAACGCCGGCGTGTATCGTGAATGTTTTAACTTCGACCCTCGT
>NW_017305450.1:45822-47781 GCF_001594115.1 Trachymyrmex septentrionalis
GGGCTTATTTTTGCTCTTCTTACGAGTAGACTGGCGTCAAGAATGCGTATTTTTGATAGCGTTTTACTCTCCATAAGACAAAATGAATTTTTCGAGCGTACGAGTCTCATTCTAACCTCCACTCCATTAATTAAAAATTTATCTTGATTGAAAACGTCGCAGTGAAGATGACCAATGAGATCTAGAGCGCAATTTCCTCGAATCGCGTCTCTCGAGCGCTGTATTTGGATTTGTCGCGTCTAACGTGTCGTCCATGTAACCAGGGATATCCGCGTCCCATAAGCAAGAGGTTAGATGGGAGGTTTTTGCGGGTGAAGCATAATTTAATAACGCCTCGATGTACGCGCGGTACGCGTAAGCGTTGTTTGGTGGCGATACGAGCTTTTGATTGAAATATACGTCGATTTGGTTGAATATGGAATGCAATAAATGACTTACGGGGCCTACTTTTGCCTCGCCATCGGGTGCAACCGCCGTGCTCTCCCCGCGCTCGCTTTCTATGCGTACGCGAAGGCTCAACATGGTGTGAATGAGGTCCTGATAGTCTTCTTCATGTCCGGGTATGACGAATTCTATGGGCGAGTCGTCTGCGAGCGAAGTTACGGGTTTGTAATAAATCCATTGCGAACTCTCAATGCTGGTTTGCGTAGGTGGCAGAGAGAAGAGATCGAGTTCGCTCTTTATACACTCGCTCGAGTGGGTATGAAGAAACGACATGCTTTTCTCCTCAGCAGTGAAATCGTATCACAATTAAGAGAATATGTCGGATACGTCGCGTTTCTTGCCACGATGTTTCCTAGCGGATAATTTTTTGGTTTTTCTTCCAGCAGCACGAATTTTCTTTTTCTTCGTCACTTTTTTGCTCTTCTTCCCTGTGATACTTCTCGATGATTTTCTTTTGACTCCCCGACGACGTTTGCGATGCGCGATACTTCTATCTCGACCACCGAGTGGAAACTGAAACGCTGCGGATTTCGTGGATATTTTATATCCAGATTCCCTCATCAGGGAGCTTATTTTTTCTTTGGCTTTTCTCTTCAGATTACCCCTTGATTCCACGAGTCGACTTTTGATCACTTCCTTTAATGGTTTATTATTTTCGACGTCTTCTATCACGTTAATTCGCATTAAGCGCGTAAAGCTTCTTTTCCTATAACACGCGCACCCCTATTTAGAAAAGGTAGTATTTTTCTAAACCCTCTAAATAACCCTCCGAAAGCTTCCGATTCCATGTCCGCGCTGATAGGGTGAACCGACGAAAACACGTGGAATTCCACCTCTGCTACCGGTATCCCGCTCATCAAAATACTCCTCCACATGCTCCATTGCGAGTTGTAAACTATAGATTGGCGTTACCTTCGCGTTCGCGCATACGAAAGAAAGTTATTGCTTACGTTTAAAGTGCAGTGTCACAGTCAGCGTACCGAATTCGAATGGAATTTTATTTCCAAGATGATCTCTTACATCTATTTCGATCGTTCTGAAATTTGTTCGTTGCAAGGGGATATAATTTGGAAATGAGAAATGCTTCACCAAATTTGCACCAAATGCGTAATTATGACTGCGTATCTCGATCGGTACTATTCTGAGAAGAGGAGTACGCACATCGCCTGTTATATAAGGTGCACAAATATCGCAATATACGAACATTTTTTATCAGGGATACCACGCCACAAACTATAGGGTTCGCTACTCCAATAACCGACTGTATGTCGCTGCCCTGTCTTCTTATTAATTCCATGAGTAAGAAAAATTTTCTCTTCTGTCTCATTGGAATTAGGTTTACGTATCGCTAGCTTGGAATAAAACTGGTGTTTACTGGAAAGTGCTGCTGAGAATCCTAGCATTCGTAGAAGATTATCGGAAAAATTTATATGATGCTTCATTTTGCATTTTTCGTCGCAGTTAATACTTATGTAGACTTTGCCGCCAGACGCACTTTGCTGTTCGAAATAAAAA
>NW_017305450.1:53550-58933 GCF_001594115.1 Trachymyrmex septentrionalis
CAGTTGCCCGCGCTCTTGATATGTGCGAGCCACTACGATCGAACGGGGAAAACACAAATTGTCTGTGTTATTTATTTGTAAAATCGAGCGTTTGGCTGTCTTCGCGAGTCAATCTATTAGTTTGACGTCCGCGACCTGCGGGAACCGAGACTTTAAAAACACGCACGGTAAAATTTTCTGCGATATCGAACCCTCCGGCACTTTGCGCCAACGAACTCACGAGTTGCCATATGTCCTCGTGAGTTAAGTCGCGTGCTGGACGAAACGATAGACCCGCCGGACCGCGCGCTAGATCCGCCGACTCGAACGATAATCCTACGTAATCGTTCGGTTCGCACGAATGTAGCGCATACGTCCTAATTTCACGGAACGCGTTTTCTATCCAACGAACGATATCAGTACCCACGGGTGGCGGTCGTATCGCGAAAGTTGCCTCTCTCCCTAGTAACGCGAAATTCCTAAATCGACGCGAGTTTTCCGTCCTTAATTTTATAAAAGTGAAATTATCTCTAACCTCCTCCTCCTCCTGCTCCTGTTGGCGATGACGATCCCGATCGTTTTCCTCGATCTGATGATGATGATGATGATGATGATGTGTATATTGCTGCTGCTGCTGCTGTTGCTGCTGCTGCTGCTGATGCTGCTGCTGCTGCTGCTGATGCTGCTGCTGATGATGATGATGATGATGACGTTGTTCGCCGATAGAATTTTGTGAGGATTCTTCTTCCAACGGCATTTCTTCTCGAGTGTGTTGCGATGTAAGACGCTCAGCACCACCGCCTATTTGTACTGTAAAAAATTAAACAATCCTTATTAGCCCGATAACATTTATATATAACATATATATATATTAAGTTGGGGAAAAAGTTCGTATTTTAAAAAATTTTTTTGCAAAAGTTTTTCATTTGTTGCGAAATTTTCGTTACAATTATATCATTAGCTAGAGCAAAATTTTAGCTTTAAGAAACTGTTTTGTAAATTGTAATATGATGATTTTTATCGGAGTTATGAGCAATCAAAGTCAGAATGCTCCTTTACTTAACTCGCTAATAACTCAGGAACAAAAAATCATAGAAACATTTTTAAAAAATGATTTTTTAGAGAAAGTTTCAAGTTTTCACGACAGATAGTCGAACATTTTCGTAAATGATTTTTTGGCACGTGAGAGATCCCCAAAGTGAAAAGGAAATTTTTCGTCTTTTTCAGCTCGTAGTTTTTGGTATGTAAAAATTATCAAACTCATATAAACTTAAAAAATGTGATAAGCTTTTAAAAGTAGAGATTTCAAGCTTTAAAACCCTTTTTTTAAATTTGAATTTCATTCATTATTGACGAAGATATTGTATATACAACTTTGAGCTAAAAAATACGAAGAGACTTTTTCCCCAACCTAATACATATATATATTGCAATAAGCTAGAAACATATTATTCGCAACATTACTGCATGGCAAGATAACTCACCTGCAGTTGTTTACATGATCGGGCGAGGAAGGATAATGTTTTTCTCTTTATGAAATTTAGTATTCCGCCGACATAGGTAGAAGGGGGGAGTATGAAATATCTGATAAAAAATATCTTTATAAGTATCTCGAGCAACAAATAAATTAAAAATAAAAAAATAAAAAGATTATTATCTTCATTTCCAAGAGGCATGTAATATCTGTTATCTTCTTCCTCTGTTGCTTCCTGAGTTATTTCCTCCTCCTCCTCCTCTTCCTCCCCATCATCGCCGTTACCATCGGCGTTGCTATTCTCGTTGGAGATGACTTCCACATTAAATCGGCAGCATTATCGCCGCTGTCATCATTATCATCATCAACATCGTCATCATCATTATCATCATTATCATCATTATCGATGTTATCCTCCTCCTCCTCTTCCTCTTCCTCCTCTTCTTCCTCCTCCATTTCTTCTTGTATCACTTCCTCTTCGGTTTCCTGAGCTAAAAAAGTAATTTTTTATTATTATTATTATTTTTGAACTCTGTATATAGCTAACTCTCTCTCTATATTCATCTAATTTTTTTCTTTTTTTTTTTTAAAAAAACTTACACGTTATGAAAATTGTGGAACCCGGTGAGACCAGTGTTCTGGAATCGGCTGGACTCACGGTGTCGTCCTCGTCAGTGTTATCGTCACCATCATCATCTGAAACAAAATTGATTTTATTCTTTATCGCGTATTAAAACTATATTATACGAACTAGATTTCTCGGGGGTATTTGCGAAATACCTACCGATTACAATGACGGGGACGTCATGTGGAGCCGGAACATTATCTTCCTCTTCGATTCGGGCTCTTCCTAGAAAAAAATTAAATATTTTAATATTCGGGATTTCTATATAATCGTTTAGTTAATATTTATTTTTCTAAAACTTACTCGCTGGTACTCCCTCCTCTTCTTCTTCTCCCGCAGGGCGACGTCTCCTTAAAGCGAGTCCTACCGGCCGACTCTCGCGATGCGGTATCGCACGCCCTACATTACTGCTGGCTTCTATGAAATATTATAATTTAATTATAATATTTATTATTTATAAAGTCGGCTTTTTTAAAAATATGTATTAGGTTCTTTTTTTAAAAGTTATTAGTGCTTACCTCTTAGTTCAATGCAACGCTTGAAGTCAGCTATGTGACTTCCAGCGTCATCCTCCTCGTGACCAAAGCACTCACGTATTTCGAGATGACTTGCGATTAGATTTTTTAATTTCACGTCATCACCGCAATGTCCTAGTTTGTGCACAACACACACTAGTGTGCTGGAGCACTCACCAATAAATTTCCCGAAAACGGAATAATTTTTATCATCGTTATCTGACAACTTTGTCAGATAATCGCCAGCAACTATTTTTTTATTTAAGTTGCTAGCTACGATGAAAAATTTCCCTAGCAACCCGCGAAGTTCCATTGTTAATCAAATTAAAAACAAGTAAATAGTATAATTCACTTCGGAGATTGAATGTAGGACTAAACTTTAACTCGATCAGGCGTGCTATTTATGGCTGTAGCGATATTCATAAAAATTCCTCTCCTATGAAAAGATTCGATAAAAATTCCTAGTCCCTTCATAGGTCGATAGATTTTTGACGATTTTGGTAATCGTCCGCCTCCTTTACTAGAAGTGATTTTCTCATAAAATTTAGAGAAGTGAGGATGACAAAAACTTTAAAGCTATCACCATCCCTATAATCGGTCTAACAGCTTTTCCGAGCCCCATACAAATTATCACGAAAAAAAGCTCTCTCACTTCGTTTTTATCTTCTGTTTTTGTATCCACTTACTGGAAAGGAATCTCACAATATTAGTCTACGACTGATAAACATTAAAACCTTTCAGAAAAAAACAAAAATACAATTTTAATGGCTCGATTTATCTTGTTCTCAATCAGCTTTTCTGACCCCCCCATACAAATTATCACGAAAAAAAAAAGCTCTCTCTCACTTCGCTTTTATCTTCTGTTTTTTGTATCCACTTACTGGAAAGGAATCTCACACAATATTAGTCTACGACTGATAAACATTACAATCTTTCAGAAAAAAACAAAAAAACAATTTTAATGGCTCTGTTTATCTTGTTCTCACCCCCTCTCCTGACT
Organism: Trachymyrmex septentrionalis; assembly: GCF_001594115.1. Taxonomy (NCBI): domain Eukaryota; kingdom Metazoa; phylum Arthropoda; class Insecta; order Hymenoptera; family Formicidae; genus Trachymyrmex; species Trachymyrmex septentrionalis. The sequence continues at coordinate 57,144 of NW_017305450.1, forward strand.
TCTACGGGATAAAGATTATTTTAAATTTTTAAGAAAACTTTTAAGAAAGTTTATGTTTTTATTTTTTTCATCTGTGCGCACAGAATAATTTTATTTATGCGCAGCGTCGGAGAGGGTGGGAATGTCGACGAAAAACTATAAATACTAACGAAAATCGAGTCTCGTCGTCCGTAGCTTCAGTCTCGTGAGCAAACAAGTAGTGTGCTTCTTGTGTTTTTATTCATCATCTTGGTTGAATTTGGTACTACTACTACCACGTCATAAGAACAATGGCCTGTCCAAAAAATTCTAATAATTGGGACGTGAGCATGTACTCCATCTCTGATTCTTACAAGCTACGTAACGACATCGACGAGAGAAGAAACGCTCGACTTCATATGTTGTTAGCAACATCATATGGCCTTAACAATTCCCATACGAAGACGATTCACGTAGGATTGCAACGAACGAACGAAGAAATCTTCAAACCTATTGTAAAATTGGGCGGACATAGCGCAGACGGAATTTATTTCGACGCCGACTACTGGCAGCAGTTTCAAGATAACATGGAACTCATGAACGAATATTTAAGCAGCGATAACAGAGTGAAACCTAACTTTGTTGTTCTAAAAAATATCACCATCAGCTTTACCACGTCTTACGGGTCAAAATCGATATTGGTATCGTATAAAGAAGAGGAAAATTCCAACGAAAAGAAGAAGACGCGCTCGATTCAACTCCTTCGGCGAAGAAACGGAGAACCTACGTAGCGGCAGTTGTGATGCAAAAAACCACCTTCCTCGGGCTGCGAAGCATTGTAAAGTGCGTCGATGCGCGTTTAAAACATTTAGAATCTTTATCCGATAATGTTAACAAGTGTGCTTTATATTTAATTCAAGAAATCGAATTGAAATTACCCAAATGTTTCATTAATCAGGAAATTTTAAAATTAACACTGCGCGGTAATTGCGAAGATATAGAACGTAATGTGCGCACACAAATTAACGACTTAACTTTTCTCGATATGTTTTTTAATATAATATTTTTGGAATTAACTTCGTTAAGATATAGCGAAATTTTTCATATAATTCTCTCGAAGCGGGAATCTTTGGCTTAATTTTACTAAAACATTTTTAGTTTATTCTCATACAAACTATGTATTTCTTAAGCTTTGAAAAAAATTTGTATCAATAAATATAATTTTATAACATAAACCCTCGTTTCTTAATTACTCGTACCTTCCAATAACCAACTTTTTTCTCTGATTATTTCAGCGCTATACATATAAACTTTTAAATAAAGTACAAGAAATACTATATTATTTGTGTAATGGCTATAATCTTAATCAGTTTCTTGATCTGTTTACCTCTGATTGTAAGCGAAATGATCGTTTGATTGTACAGTTATTTCATAAAATTTTTCTTCATTGTAAACATAAACTCGTAAATTCTCATGTTGTATGCCATCATGTTCAAACGTGTACTCTTTTAAAAAAATAAAATAACTATTTCATGTAATACCTTTTTTAAAATAAATATTTTTGAACTTGTAAATATTGCCTTGTTTCTTACTCCTATCCCCCTTCAACTTCATTTACATTAGATACATTTTCCCCGCATTACAGATAATGTATATTAAATACACTAGATATAGAAAAGAATTTTTTTTAAAAGCATTGCTCGAAGACGACGCGCCGCAACTGCTGAACGTGTTCCTGTTTTACCTCTCCCTCAAAATTCTTCCGAACAAAAGCAAGTCTCTAGACCTACAAATTTTCCGGATAAGATTTCCTTTATCAGACATTCACCGAA
>NW_017305450.1:58951-79201 GCF_001594115.1 Trachymyrmex septentrionalis
CCCCCCCCCGCGACAACAAAAGCGACCGTCATAAGATTAGACCGGTATTCATCCCCTCTTCTGTTCGTACTCTAGCTGCGCGACAAAAAATGCAAAAGTCCAAATCCCCACTCACCATTTTTCAAACCTCTATTTCGTCTAAGACCCTCTACCCCCACCCTCTCCAATCACCTTTTGGGTGAGTATAGGGCGAACCAATCAAATCTTGGATGAGTATAGGGCGAACCAATCAAATCTTGGGTGAGTATAGGGCGAGCCAATCAGAACGCGCCATTTCGGCTAACTGACCCGGCTAGGCCACGCCCATGGCGCCAGAGGGAGACGTGGAGAGGGTTTGTTGTGACGCCCCATGGCTACTCATATACTACTAGCGGCAGTATAAACTTTCGGAAAGATCGTTTAGAATCATATGCACGAGATTCGGTTCTCGGAATAGACGCATTGAAAACGATACATCTGATCGGGATTCTCATATTTGTTCTGAAAGAGTGGTATAAACTTTCGAAAAGACCATATAGAGTCATGTACGCGAGGAACAATTATCAGAATATACGTATTGAAAACAGTACGTTTGATCGGAAGTCTCATATTTGTTCCGATAGAGAAAATATCGTATAGATACGCAAATCATATACATGCGTCGACTACACATATATCGGAAAAATCATATACAGAACAATATGGTAAGTATCTGGATTTTCATATTACTCCACATAGATTCAAGTCTATTAGGAAATTCTTATGGATTAGTATTTACGAGTACATTACATTTTGCGGTTTCGCATAAACCATATAAAAATTATGGTCTGATGAAATGATTAATATGACTTTTAGTAATAGATACAATTGAAATATTCAGTAAACGTACTAGTATTCATCCTGAAAATACGGGACAAAAACAAGATAGAAGCGGTACACGTAGACCTTAAATCTCTATCGTACTCAATAGGGTTCAATTAATTTTTTTAAGCAGAGTAGAGTAAAGTTACTACTTCTTGTTTCCTTGAACACCACGTTACTGGTCCATAAAGTACAAAACCCGTAGTATTATGTCTCGTTTCAGAATCTCCCGCAAAATCTGAATCCGTGTAGACATGAATTGAATTTTCATCAGCTTCTTATATGCTATCCCTTAATTTATACTTTCTTTTAAATACTTGAGTATTTAACGATAATAATTTTATCGTTTAACGATAATGATTTTATCAAATTTTCGATGAATGATCGACTTGCATACCCTACAGAATACGTTAGATCTGGTCTGGTTTTAGTTAATAGATATAGAATGCTGCTAATTGTTTTTCTGTAGGGAAATGAACTTGTTCTAGTCTATAAAGTATTATCTTTATCGTCAGGCTTCTGCATAAGAGTCGAGATAGATTTTGAACCTTCCGATATCTTTTTAACATGTTAGAATAATTTTCTTGTTTTCATTTCAATCTATCCTCTTTTCTGATTATTTCTGTTCCTAGAAAGGTTTTTGAATCTTTTGTAATAGTAACCTGAAATTCATTCTTTAATTCTTCAATTAATTAATCCATAAATAACAAATCTAAGGACTCTTCCTATACAAAATAAATAATAATAGGTAAAGGGCAAAGTAATTGGCCCAATTTATTGGGACTATGGAAAGCTATCCTGATGTCGTTAATACATTAAAGTACAGAAGGATATTTGTCCACATACATCGAAGAGCAATGTGGTCTACAAGATTTCGTGTAATAATTGCGATGCGTCATACGTTGGACAGACGGGCAGACAATTAAAAACTAGGATACAGAACATCGCAATCACATTAGACAACACTTCTGACCACTCTGTCATAACGGAGCATAGGAGACAACATGATCACGATTTCCAATGGGATGAAGTCAAAATTTTGGACGAAGAGCCTTGCTATAGGAAACGTTTGGTTTCCGAGATGCTTAATATCAGGAAGCAGAAGAATGGTCTTAATTTACAAACTGACACTGAAGATCTTCACAAGGCTTATATTCCCATTATAAATATACAGTCTGTTCAATAAGAAAGTGTCTGCCATAATCAAAAAACTATAAACATTTAGACATTTTTTTTTTTATTGAAGTACACATTGCTAGCTATTGCTCAATTACCTACTATTTTGTCCATTACTGATTATTGCATGACACCTTTTTTCCATACTTTCGACGAGGTTTTCTACATTCCTTTGGCAAAGATCGCCATATCTTCTTAATTTGAAATGACAGCTGCTTCACCGTGTACACTGGCTTTCCTTTGAGTTTCATCTTCATGTACGACCACACATTTTCAATGGGATTAGCATCTGGGGACATTGCCGGCCATTCCATCGCCGTGACGTTATTTTCATCTTTCCACGCTCTGCACAGTTTGCTGCGATGTTTGTCTTCTTGCAACACCCAACTTCTTCTATCAGAACCATACAACTTTTCAGCAGATTTTAGCAAATATTTCTGGTAGATGGTGCACATTTTTTCGGCATTTAAATTGCATTTAAAGTTCAGGAAGATGTCGCTACGGTCGCTCTTTGTAGAATAACGAGCATCACGTTCTTATTGAACAGACTGTAGTTCGACTTTTTGGTATTAACAGTCTGTCTCTTCTCTCAGTCTGTGATGATCCGAACGTACATAATAATTGACACATAATGTCTGTCTTACACATTTGCGTTCCTTCTTTCTGTATATATTCCAAAAGTTTTTTATTCTTTTATGGACACGCTCGTTTGAATATTTTACACATGATTTCTAGTGAGTTTTTATTTTTTACTAGATTTCCGGTATGTTAATTTATTTATGTGGATATTTTTTTTGTAAGAAGTTTTTATTTTATCTTTTTTATCAACTAGAGCTTTGCCAAGATATTTTTAATACATTTGACTGTTTAATCGTACAGAAATAATGTCGAACTCTACATCAAGACTCACCCGAACTGTGAATGTAATGAATATGCGATTATTTGCAATAATTGATTTTATACTACGATTTTTTCGTTATGTTACGTCTGAAGAGGGCTTAGTCCGGTAGCCGAAACTTGTAACTTTTTATTTTTTTCTTATTTTTAATTTTATTTTTGCTTTATGTAATTTTACTTTTTGTTAATTGTAATATATTCTTCGGTTAATTTTAGAGAAATGTGTCGACTCTTACTTTGCCCTTTACTTATTATTATTTTTAATTTATCCATCTCTTGTTGACTTTCATCTACTAAAATCCCGTCATCAACATATATCCCTAGTAATTTATTTTCTTTAACGAATATACAAAGTTCAGATTTAAGGTGTTTACAGCTTTTACTATTTTAAAAAATTAGAAAAATGTTGATTTCAAAAAAGCAAAGCTTGTTTAAGACTATATAACGCTTTATTAAGTCTAGAAATTTTATTTTACTGATTATAACCTTCAGGTATATACATATAAATGTTTTTTTTGAAATTCCCATAAAGGAAAGCAGTTTTAATGTCAAATGTTAACATTTTATATTTTCTCATTGTAACTAGGGCAAACCAAATTCTTAATGCGGTGGTACTTATAACAGGACTATACATTTTCTCAAAATCGATACCACATTTTTGTTCAAATTTTCGTATTACTAGTTGCGCCTTATATGTTCCATCCCGTTTAATCTTGAACAATCATTTGCTAGTAAGTGACTTTGTATTTTTAGCTTCTTCTGGATTAACCAACTTCCAAGTGTTATTGGTTTTAAGCGATTTTTTTTCCTCTTCCACGTCTTTCTTCCACAAATTACTGTCAGGACCTGAAATAGCTTCGGAATGCGTTAGTAAAACATAATCGTCATATTTACTAGGACATTTTTTATTTCTTTACGATCTTCTTAATTCTTGCCCTTGGTTCTCTTCGTTTTCAATCTTTTCTATTGCTGAAATTCCTCTTCAATGTCTTAATAGATAGATTCTTTTGAACTATCTCCTACATTAATATATTCTATTTGTTCCCCTTTTTGTTCTTTTTATTTCTCTTATTCTTGTTTCACTTCTTGTTCCTCTTCTATTTTAATTTTTCTTAAAAAATTTTAATTCATTTTTTTATTATCGTCTTTAGTTATTGAGCCAAACTTAACATCTCTTGCGATTATAATCTTTCTATTAATAGAATCCCACAATCTATATCCTACTGGGGCATGTCCAATATAATAAATATTTTTTATTACGCTCATACAATTTTTTTAATGGTCTAAGAATCTTTGCGTATACATCAAATCTAAAAAGTTGAAGCCTCTTAAGTTTGATTTTGTGTGTTTCCACATCTCTAGTGGTGTGTATTCCGTTGTAGATGTTAGAGACCTATTTAACAGAAAAACAGCCATAAGTTTCTTCCCACATTTCTTTCTACATATTCGAATAAAAATTTAATGCTCTTGTTTTATTCATTATAGTACGATTTAAACGATACGTTTTACCATTTAATTGAGGCGAGTAAGAAATCGTAAAATCTATTTCAATTCCTCTTCTTTTATACCAATTATGTATATTTTAATTCGCATACTCTCGACTATTATCACATCTTATTTTAGCTACTCTCATTCCAATATGCTTCTACCTTTTATATATTATATATTCTTTAATTACGTCAAAAACTTCAGATTTATTTTTAATCAAGTAGCCTATTGCAAGATGCGTAAAATCATCTTAAAAAATTATAAAATACCTGGTAAAAATTTAGATTAAGAGAGCATCCCTCAATAACCTTGACATATATTGACCCTAAGTGACCACCAACAGGTTTTAGGTGGCGGTCATCCTTCGTTATTAACAAAAAAAGTTCAACTATATAACACGAGAATTCTCTGCTTTAAAATAAATTTTATGCTTTAAAAGGTCATTAACAGTGAGGCAAAAGAAAAGTTCTGCTATATAAAACAAAAGTTCTCTGCTTTAAAATAACAAAAAAGTCGCTTTGGGTAGAAAGTCGAAAAAAAGATGTAGAGATTACATGAAAAAATATGTATCTTTAATTTAAAAAAGAAATATTCAAAATACATATGAAATAACAATAATTAAGAATAAGCGACTTTCTTTTTCTTATTTTAAAGCAGAGAATTTTTGTTTTATATAGCAATACTTTTTTTGCCTTGCTGTTAACAACTTCAAGCAGGACATTTATTTTAAAGCAGAGAATTTTCATGTTATATAATTGAACTTTTTTTGTTAATAACTTTTTAACGAAACACAACCGCCACCTAAAATCTGTTGGAAGTCACTCAGAGTCATGACCTTGATAACATGTCAAGGTCAAGATCATTAGAGGATGCTCTCCTAATCTAAATTTTTACTAAATACCTTTTCTCATCCCATGTTTCCGGATTAATAGATTCACATAAGTATGAATTAATTCCAACAGCCTTTGTACTCTTCTTTTTGTTTTATTGAATAGCTGTCTTGTGTGTTTAGCTATCAGACAAATTTTACAAGTTTTATTAAATTTTTCTAAATCTAATATTCTTAAAGTTCCATCCGACATTTTTAACAGTTTTTTCATCAAATCAATACTTATACGTCCAAGATTCTTATGTATTAATTTTTTCGTCTATTTCTTATAATAAATATGACATCTCATCTTTTTTCTTTTCTAAATTAATTTCATACAAATCTTTGTATGTTTTTTCTTTCTTCAAATACTAATTGACGTAAAAAGTATTACTTAACTGACATTGTTTAAATTCATGTTTCCTCGTAGCTTTCATGTATTCGTTGAACTTGGCCTGTCCCACTTCTGTATCTACCCTCTTGGTAGTCTTCATATTGTTTAAATTGTTGCATATGTGTGAAGTTGCATATGTGTGAAGTATTTGAATCCAACAAGAAGTTTTCTTTAAAGTTTATGATAAAGATGAAATTACTGTACTTCGTTTATCATTTTTCTTTGTATCTTTATTTCTGAAGTAATAATCTTTATCTTCATGATTGTCTTTTTTACAAATAGAACATAAAAAATGTTTTTCTTTACTTTTCTTCATGCAGTTGGATACAAAATATCTTTTTTTATTATAGATAAAACATTTCTTACTTTTAACATTATATCTACACGTTTTAGCCATGTGTCCAGAATTATATATATTTCAAGCATTTTTTCTCAGCTATTTTAAAAGCAACTGGAGCCTTTTGTTCCTGTCTTCCGCTAATTCTAGATTTTCAATTAGTAATCTTGAAATAAGATTTTCTACTGTACATTCCTTTCTGACTTGATTCTCAAGCTAAATTGAAATGTTTAAATTCTTCTGGCAACATCGACAAAATTTTAGATATCAACATATTATTATCGTCTATCTCGTTACCAAGGTTATTTAATTTTAGCTATATTTCGCTAACTTTCTATGTTACTTGCTACATCTGCTTTTATCAAATTTGAAACTGAAGAAGTTTTGTAAAAGAGTGCTATACTTCGCAAACTTTCTATGTTATGTAGGCTGTTCGAAAACTTTCTGCAATCTAGTACTTTCAGTGGCACCAACGTTCTGCTACTATCATATCCGTAAAATTAGACGTTTTTAACCTATAATTCAATTGATAGTTTGTACCGAAGCCAACTAGTTTTGTTTGCATAGTATTTTAAAAGAAGTTACAATATTTTGTAAGAAAATGGAAATTTCGCGTGAAAATTTTCGAGCAATGATTTTTTACGATTACAAATATAATCTAACTCTGAAACAATGCATCGATCGACTTCATTTGGCTTTTGGAGATAAAGCACCATCCAATAGAACTGTTTATAATTGGTTTGCCGAATTCCAGCGTGGACGTATCTTTCTTAGTGATGAAGTCCGTGAAGGTCGTCCATCCACGTCTGTTGTTGCCACTAATGTTGATGCTGTGCGTGAAATGATTAGGCGAGACCGGCATATAACATACCGCGAGATTCAGGCATCCTTAGGCATTGACATGAAAGCAATACATACGATTTTGCATGATCACTTGAGCGTACGGAAACTTTGCAGTCGTTGGATCCCACACAATTTGACCGAAGCTCAAAAACAGGCTCGTGTTAAATGGAGCAAAGAAATGCTCAAGAAATTCAACCGAGGTCGGTCAAATTTGGTCTACAACATTGTTACTGGGGACGAAACATGGATCTATTCGTATGAGCCTGAAAGTAAACAACAATCTACTGTTTGGGTATTTCAAAATAAACCGAAACCAACAAAAGTTGTTTGTTCACGCAGTGCTGCCAAGCAAATGATTGCTTGTTTCTTCGGTTATATCCGACATGTGACAACCGTGGCTTTAGAGGATCGAAGGAACTGTAAATACTGATTGATATACAACAATTTGTTTGCCAGAAGTCATAAATGAATTGCGTAGAACAAATCGAAATCGTCGCATCATCCTTCATCACAACGCCAGCTATCACACAGCACGTCAAACCGTTGATTTTTTATCCAGTAATAATGTCGAATTGATAATCATTGTCCGTATTCTGATTTATCACCTAATGACTTCTTTTTGTTCCCAAACATTAAAAATAAGATGCGTAGTGAGCGATTTGAGTCGCCTGAAGCAGCTGTTGAAACATTTCGTACACTGATTTCTGAGTTTACATCCTTAGAGTGGAAAAAATGCTTCGAAAATTGGTTCGAGCGTATGCAAAAATGTATCGATTTTAAAGGCAAATACTTCGAAAAACAATAAAGCCATTTACCGAATTTTACATGTTTTTTTTCATATTGTTTGCAGAAACTTTTCCAGCAGCCTATTTACTATATAGTAATAATAAATATAATTGAATACACACAACCCTTTTGCTTTGGTATTAGCACAATATATACATAGCCATACTTTTAAAATACCGAGAGAGAAACGTTGCACTAATAGAATACAGAAAAATAAAATACAGAAAAAATACAAAACTTTATATATAAAAAGAAAATTACTATTATACAAATATTGATTAAAACATTTATTTTTGTGGTTAGGTAATGAACATAATATGTAGGGTAATAAATATAATATAATATATAATATAACTCAGCTGTCCAAGTATTTTTCGGTATTTTTTGGTTTAAAATTGAAATGTGTTGATATTCACGCCCATTACCGTTCCTATCCCTCACTTCATTGCTGTTTTATAGTAGCGCGCGATGCTTAATCTCATGGACGACACTAAGCTTAAATCGTTATAAAAAAAAATGACCTGTATCTTTCACTACATTTGAGAGTATTTTGTTACTAATATTATAAGATACTATTATCTATAATATATTTAACTTCATAATATAAAAATATGAATGACAGAATACTTTTAAATATAGTGAAAAACACAAGTTAAAAAGTTTTAGCGATTTCAAACAAGTGTCGTTCCTGAGACCAAGAGTCGCACGCTATAACAAAACAGCAATGAAGTCCTTACTTCACACCTATTACCTCAGTAGAAATGGTAATAGGTGTGAATACCTCACATTTCGATTTCAAGCTAAAAGTATCAACCTTAGACAGCTGTGTAATATAAAATATCTATCATTCAAAACGCCTTTAAAATAGCCTTATAAGCAACTTCATAGTTATATAGATCATAACAATTATAACGATCCTAATAAATTAAACGATCATCACGTTCATAACAAAAAAAAAAATGATTTAACTTAATCCTTAACTGGGAATCTATTATATGTAATCGGACAATTCGGATCTCGAAGGCCTTTATTATTTTTAAGACAAATTGTGAAATTGCACACAAATTTTAATGTCGAAAAATGCAAAAATCAAAGAGAAAATGATTTATTCAAAATCAAAAGAATTGATTTTTGAAATTTAACTACCTTACCAAAAGATAATTATTCGGTAGTAAAACTTATGCTTGGCAAAGTTTATTAAAAAACTTAATATTATGCATGCACAAAATACAAAAATATTGCAAAAAATGCTCTGTAAATTTCTGAGACTCTTCTTGTCCGGTTAAGAATTAATAACAATTAAATGAAAACTAAAAATATTTAAAAAAATACCTTCATAAATAAGGTCAAATGTTTCGACCTTTACTATGGCCTTTTCACTGAAAATAAAATATAAAGTATGATAACGTTAAAACCTTTAGTTACAATTATCTATTAGCTTAAGGATCAAGATAACAACTTCATATTTTAATATCTCTTTTAAGTTTTAAATTATAATAGTATACAAATTATAATAGTTGGATATAACAGGGCAATAGGAGTCAAGCACGGTAATTCTTGTGCAAACCAATACGGTTAACAAAACAACTTTATTAATAATTAATCCGCTTACATGTTTCGGCTCACTTTTGAGTGCCATCCTCAGAGACAATATGATGTTGTAATTACAAAAAATTTTTTTACATATTTATTTCAGTAAGCCACCTCCACCTATTAACGGAAACTATAATATATAAACAAATTCTAATAACAATCTAAGATGTATTAAAGTTATTAAAAAGTAAATTTGTTGGAAGCAAAAACGATTTATTGTAAAATAATAGAAGATAGCTCACTAAAACAAAAATTCATCATATCGCAAACACTCAAATTCTATTGGTTTAGTCAAAAACCAACCTTTGACCATTCAGCGAATCAGTGTCAATTATGTTGAAATTAATGAATAACTTTTAATATTATACATCTAAAATGTTAATCGCAAAGAAAAAGAAAAAAGATGGGAAAAAAACTCTGATATTAATTATAGTCCAAACGGACATCAAAACTAAAACTGAATAATGAAACTTTAATAATTTAATCTTAATGTAACAAAGAATGTACACTGATTAGCTGGCAAAACAACGCTCCAATATTTATAGTCCGCCTACAATTGGAAAGTAGGTCTTGGGAAGTCTGTCTGCAGGTTGAGGCTACGTGTCTGTCTTCTGATGTGTAGCATCTCTGACACCAATCTCTTTCTGTACTGGGATTCCTCGTCCAAAATTGCAATATTTTCCCAATCGAATTCGTGGTCCTCTTCCAATCAGTGGTCAGTTATGACCGAATGTGTGGTTGTGCTCCACCGAATATGATTCCTGTGCTTAGCTATTCTCGTCTTCAGCTATCTTCTTGTTTATCCCATGTAGTTCGCATCGCAATCTTTGCAACAGATCTTGTACACCACATTAGATTTCTTTTCATGCAGAAGAGGATCCTTATGTACCTTAATGAATTCACGCAACTTATCAACACTATAAAATGATATTCTAATATCCTCACTGTTTAATCTATTGAATTTCTCGGAAAACATCGGAACGTAAGAAACAGTAAACCATAAAGGCCCCGCGCTTTCGATATTATTATTATCCCGTTTCTTTCTCTTAAAATTAATAATGTTTTTCAATCTTTTATTAATACTCTCTATCAAAAATAAATTCTAACGGATAATCATTCTCCAACAAGATTTTAATTACAAAACAAAATTTACTAAGATAAAATTTAGGAAATTTAGGAAAATAAAATCATTCTATCTATTAAACCAGCAATCGTGCTCCTCTTTTGAGAAATCGGGTGATAAAACAAGAAATTCAAGTACCTCCTCGAAAACGTTAATTTATGGTACCAATTAATTTATGGTACAATCAAATTCGATTTTATTAGTATTAATAATTAAAGTAACATCTAAAAAGTTTAACTTATCATCACCTCCATGGTAAACTAAATCCTCGGGTGCTGAGAGTTAAAAATGTCAAGAACCGAATTAATCAAAGTAGGTACCGCCATAATTATATCATCTACATATCTATAATAAAAGGGTAGCGATGATCGAATCAAAGATGAGGCTCTACTTTCTAAATTTCGCACCAGATCAGCAATGACGGGAGGTAATGATAGCCATTAAACTTCTCAACAATTTGGGAACTATTCTCTATATGACTGTCTGCTTTAGGGATATTTTTTATAATTATACTGTATAGAAAAACCACTAATTGATAAAAAGGATTATTCAATGAGGAAACTATCAAACGAAAAGGGCAATTCTATTATATATTTTTGACAAGACATAAGTTCTCGGAAGTATCCTATCATTCCAAAGCAAATCCTGTATCTTAAATTGGATATGTAATCCGCATTCCTCCACTTCACAAGCATTTTCCGCAAACTTGTAACAACTCTCTTTGTGGGATCTCTTTTAAAACTGTTGAATTTGATGTTTTAAATTTCACGTTTATCACCCTTAATAATGTTATATATAAGCAAAACTATGGCACTCCCATGGGTATCTCTCGTATAAATCTTGTTGTATAAAAATCCGCCGCCTCAAGTAGGATCGCCTTTGTCAATCGGCCAGTAGATCGAACAGCACCAGTTTCGCAAGTAATAATGATTCGTAAGAGACAGTTCTATCAGGTTGTTCGGAAAGTAATTTCGTTTTTTCTTATGAAAATGAAAGACGATTTTCAATCAGACGCGTTTCAAATGATTATGAACGATCGAATTCGATAAATTTAATCTCTCAGCGATCTCACGAGTTGTTATTCGCCGGTTTGCATCAATTAATGTCTTTATTGTGTCTTCATCAGCTTCAACTGGCCTTCCAGAACGTGGTGCATCTTCAACATCAAAATTGCCGGATCGAAATTTTGCAAACCAGTTTTGGCACTGGCGTTCTGTCAATACATTTTCTCCATACACATCGGATAATTTTTTTCTTGCTTGAACAGCATTTTTACCTTTTCGATAAGTAGATAGTAAAAAAGTAAAATATGCCGAAAATGCTGCTTTTCACTTTCATATTTGATAGGGCACCAACCAAAAACTACTGCGTAGAATCAATCGAACTTTTTTCACAAGCAAGCCTTGCTATATCAGCTGTCAAAATATATAATGATTATGCGGCTTAAGTGTGAAGTTGGCTGTGAAAAAATACAATAAGTCCTGTGTTGGGAAAAAACGAAATTACTTTCCGAACAATCTAATATACCCCCTTATAACTCTAAGCGCTAACTGTCTCTGCAGTCTAGCCGCATCGCGTCGTATGATGCGATCAGTCGCAGCCACTTGCGGCCAAACAGGGGCCCCATACCAAACAACGGACATAACAACTGGCATATACTCGACGCCTGCACTCTTCAGGGCCACCAGTATTGGTCATTAACCTGCCAAGGGCTGCCGCCATCTTCAATGCCTTGGGAAAAAGTCGATGGAAATGCTCCCTAAAGAACCATCTCGAATCCAAAACCAATCCCAGGTATTTCATCAAGAATTGCACCTCAATTTCAGAGTTTCCAATCCTTATCTTCGCAACCGGCACCTCCCACATGAAGGCCATAGCTTTAGTTTTGGCTATCGAGACCCGAAAACCTAGTCGTTCGATCGCCCGAATTATGACGGACGCTCCCAACTTCGCCCTTATTAATGCCTCTCTAAAGGACGGCCCCATCACAACTAGGAGAGTGTCATCCGCGTAACATGTAGTGGTTCCCCCCCAGAGCAGACCAACGCGCAACACAGAATCGTAGCCGACGTTCCAGAGGGTCGGTTTCAAGACCCTGAGGAACCCCGCACATCATGGGAGACCTTACATAATTATCGTCTCTATCTATATAAGATAGCTATCTATTTGACAGATAGCTCGAGAATTCGCCGGAGATATCCCGGAACCTCCTTTTTCGTAACGTCTCTAATGACTGGCCACGGGAGGGAGTTGAAGGCATTGGCTATGTCAAATGACACAGCCAGCACCCCCCCATCCCGCAACCCGTCATCCAGCACTGTACGTAGCCTCCATATGGCGTTTACCGTTGACCTATGCGATCTAAACCCAAATTGAGACTCTGAGATATCTCCGGACTCGTCCAAACACTGCGTGAGTGACACTCGATCGCAGATCACTCGCTCGAACAACTTACCCGCCTCGCTTAGCAGACAAATTGGTCTGTATGATGAGAGCACCAAATCAGGTTTCCCTGGCTTTTTGAGCAGCACTAATCTCACCATTTTCCAGCCAGTCGGAAACGCCCCTTCCCTGAGACATGCCGTAAAACAGTTTATCCAGCACCTGATCAGAACGTCGGACGTACTCTTAACAATACGACCGACGATCCCATCAGGATCAGGCGCTTTAGCTACATTAATTCTGGAAATCGCCGCCGAAACCCATTCCACACCCATTACAGTCAAGACGTCATCCCACTACTCTCGTCCCAACCACTCTCTCCACTACGGTTGGAGGAAGAGACTCGACCAGTCGCGTCCATCCGCAACTTATCGAGCACTATTCGATACAGCATGCCCCAGGGATCCTTATCAAGAGTATCGAGGAGATCTTGCCACAAATTCATCTTTGATCTTCTGATAGCTTCCCTCAATCTTTTCTCGCTTCCTTTAATTCAGACCAGAGACCTCGAACCATCTCAGAATCACGATATCTCCTTCGCTGTCTCAATAACTTTCTCCGGATCCGTACACAACGAACCCGGAGTTCCGCAATTCCCTCATTCCACCAATAGACCGAAAGTCTACCCTTAACGCGGCATCGAGACGTTCGAGATCTCTGTCAATGCCGCATTCAGTCTGTCAGCCAGGAATTCCGCCGCCACGTCTCCATGAGGGGAAGACCAGGTCTTTACATTGGTCGCCGCGCTTAATAAGTCCATATCTGCCAATGCTCCATCGAAGAAAGAACTTGTTTGCAGTAGTTCTTTTGAGAGGGCCAACTATTTGTTCCTGCACCCTTATGAGGACGTAGCGGTGATCCGAGAGGGATTCTATATCCACCGTCACGCGCCAATCGTCGATTCTACTAATCGCAGGAGACAAAGCCCACGACAAGTCCACACAGGACATGTCGCCCATGCGAGTGGGCACGAAATCATTATTTAAGAGGACAAGATCCAAGCCCCCCGCCCAGTCTGACAGAATTCTTCCCCTATGGTTCGTATCGCCTAAGTTCCACGCAGGGTATCTAGCATTGAAATCTCCCAATACTAATAGCGGTTTTTGATTGCATGACATGATACGAGTACCCAAATCATGCAAATCCCTTTCAAAAACTATGTCCGGCAGATTGGGAGAGAAGTAGCAACTAAACACCATCACTCCCCCCACTCCACCGCAACATATCGGAAATATCATATAACGGAATGTGGTTCCGATACCGCAACAAGTCCAGGTTGTTCCTTCTCGCACACCTCGCAATAAGATCTTGCGCAGGCCTCGACCGATTGACGTTTATTTGGCCAACGTTAGCCATCAGGAGAATCAGTAGTCATCCTCTTCTCCGCAGGGGGAACAGCTATAGGTGCTCGGACAGCCGAACTCTCCTCCGCTCGCACATCGCCTCGTCTATCGCTGCTTTCAGTCCCCTTGTCCATCGTTGCCCTTATTGGGCTATTATAAGGAACGCAGCCGTCTCCTCCTGCGCTATGCCCAGTTGACAGGTTTCTCGCTGCACAAACCGGGCAGTGAGGTGAGGCCTTGCAGCCTATGGCTTATGTCCCTCTTTGCCGCAATTGAAACAGACGCTATTCCTGTCAACGGCACTCCTACAATTGATCCTGGTATGCCCAATGGCAAAGCACTTATAACATTGAAGTCTCCGCTTTGCCAAAGGCACCAGACGCACCTTAAACCAACCTATTCGGAAATCACCGTCCTTCTCCATTTGTTCCGCACACGTGATTAGGCACTGGATCCACACGATGTTAAGGCCTTACCTGACCTTAAAGGACCCACATGGACGTCATTTGGCTGCACGTTTCCACGCGCCGCTATAATCTCCGCTATTTCGTGAGTCGTCACTGAATCGTCTAAATCAAGAAGATGATACTCGACTCTTCTAACCGGCCGAACAATTTTCACTCCCGCACGATCCTTGAAAAGACAGCTCAATCGGCTCGCAGGGGAGTCCGCTTTTAATCCAGCGTCTTCCCCTGGTATCTCTACCAGCAGATCACCAGTTTGTGCACGTCTAACTTTGGTGTCAGAAATGTCCAACTCCTCGAGGGGAACACTAGATCTCGCTTCGCCCATCATCTTCGCATATGATGGGCCTCCTTCGTCACAACGGATCATGACCACAGCAGAATTCCACTTTCGTATTCCCGCGCAGACAGTCCGTTTAGGAGTAACCGCAGTTCCGGTCCCAAGTTTAGGACGGGCCCGAGAGACATTTTCAGAAGCCGCCACCTTATCACGAACCCTCCGTGCAACTATTGAAAAGGACAAATCCTTCCTCACCGTTCTCGCACCACTGACACTGTCCGACGCCGCGTTAGAGGCACGCATGGGCAAACCATCACCGTGATTAGTAGTCCTTCTCTTTTTCTTCTTCTTCCTTCTTCTCTTCCCCAATACGGTCTCCCAGGGAAGATATAGAAGATAAGAGCAATAAGCTCTCCTTTCTCGGGACCTGAGGAAGGAAGCCAACTCGCAGGGTCCTTCTCCCATAGATCAATATCTTCCTGTACATTGACCTCAGCAGGGAGCACGATCCGTCCGTTCTCGTCAACCAGTTTTCCCGGCACATGAGTCTTCTGTTATCACCTTAGAGATTCCTCTCAAAGAAGGGCGTGCTAGAGGAATATCCTTAGTCGCACGAGGAGCACCTCTGCCCAGAGGAAAGGCATGAGAAGGCCGATCAGATTTTTCGCGTTCTCCTCGACCTGGCGCTTTATAACCAAACAGCTCCCTTCTTAAAGTCTTAACTTCTTCACGGAGATTATCTCTATCCATCTGGATAATCTCCATTTGTTTTTTAAGCGACTCGACTTCACGCTCGAGTTGAAGGCACCTTCCACTTATAACTTCGACTGATTCTTGAGCCCTGGCTGAGTTTGCCGACAATTGTTGGACTGCCTGTTTGATTACTTCAACTTCAACAATCTGACGGTGCAGATCACCTTTCATGGTCGAAGTCTTCCGTTGTGTGCTGCTTGCCGCATCCAAAACTCTCATGCTCTCCGTCATAATAGTTTTCAGAGACATCTGTGGAAACAGGTAAGTAATTTCCTCTACAGCAGTCTTTTGCTTGGAAGTCAGAGAGTCGTCTAGAGGACATTCTTGTAATTTCCTCTTCTTGCCAATCTGCCTATCCTTCTTGGTGATTTGCAGGAAATCAGGCCGATCCAGCACATCATCGTCATAGTCGTCCATTCTCGACGCACTCATTTTGGAGAGGGATTTAGCCCCAAGAACGTTGCTTCCTTTCGGCTTACGTCCTCTCTTCTTCCCTCGCACCGCAGCAGCATCAACCGATGTGATGGAGTCCGTTGAGGATCTATGCTGGATCTCCCCTCCGAACTATCGATCACTATCGATGCATTGATGTTTCGACGGCAGTAACCGGTGAATTTACAATATCCCCATCAACTACGCATAGTCGCAATTCTCTAGGGAGACGCACGTTAGATATTATCCTGGAGCCGGACCCTTTAACACCAATACTGTTCTCGTCATCACTCACCATTAACACGGTGTCCTGACTGTTAGGGACTATGTCATCCTCACACTTTACAGATTCACCAGTAACAGACACAGGCAATTTCTCCAAGGTTCCTGAGCTTTCGACGCTCCAGCAAGGTATTCTTCCCTTGAGAATTAGAACCGGACGTCTCACACACACCTCAGTCCATAGTCCCTCCCTCAGTGGTAGCCATATCGGCCGCGGAGCCCGCCGGCAACTCCACGACTTGCCCCTCGCATGATTCTCGCGTAGGAGCCAATCGCCCGAGTGCGGAGACACTACCCCCGGGAATTCGCTGGCCAATCACCCAACTCGCCTCTAATTACTTCCCGCAACTACCTAAGCGAACGACCGTCCAACGGCAAGGACGACACCGTCGAACAACCGCAAGACGGGAGTGTACCAAAGTCGGTAGTCGGACTTATCCCCATCTTATAATCTTATAAATATAGAGCACTCGGTTGACACACTCATGTAGAATACGAACAGCGAAAAGATGGGATGATACTTATACCCTCGCTAAGCAATCTCCAGCACACCTCCAGGGTAGGGAGCAGACAGCAAAACCGGAGGGCTAACCATCATCCTGGAGTATTTTTCCGTCGGAACTCCCACTGAGATAGATCCAAGTTCATCATAGGTCTCCGGCTGTCCTCCATGCCGGCGCCATCACGAGAGAGCTCAGAGAACTACATTATCACCTTCACAGTTTTAACTTCGAATAGTCAGTAACAACGGTTTATTCACATATACACACATTATTTACACACTATATACAAAGTTTTCAAAGTCCGTCTATGCAATCTCAACAGTCATTAGCGTTCGTGCGCTCCCCACTTGGCCGCTGTTGGATAATTCATCCACCACCCATTTATCTCGTGGCCGCGCACCTCTATCTGTCTCGAGACAGGGGGACCTTTTATAGAGGGCCCAACTCGCCGTCCGAGAAGTTAGGTGCAATCTCGGACGCTCGGTCTCTTCCATGATGTAAGAAAAGAGATTACGAGAACTCAGGCACCGCGAGTTCGTTATACCCGTAGTGGAATCATATCAAGATGCGACCGAAAAGATCGGACCGCATCCGAGATGATCCCACCTTTTGCAAGGAACCCAACCCAATTCAATCCAACTTTTTTTTTGTTTTGTGTAAGAGGAAAAAAATCTTCACACCGCCCTCATCCGAGGGGGACCCAGAAGGAACACCCATCGGGAGGGGGAAGATACCCAGCAGTCCACTGGGTGTGCCGGATTCGATCACCCCGTGATCTCAAGGATACACCGAAGCGGCCGCCTACCAACTAAAAAACTCTCCCTTATCCAAGCATTTCCTCAATGCATACATGAGAGCACTCCAGAACCACTGTCAGGTATTACTTTGGAATATTCTCAATAATGCAAGCGGGATGGCTCCCACCGCCCAAACGGGGACGTCTATTTACATAAATTACATTAATTCTATATACAATATTTACATACCAGGTGTACAAGTATGAAATGCGGATTTGAGAAAACAGATGGCGCATCAATGCAGAGTGTGGTATAAAGATTTGACTGTTATGCCATTTTGAAGTGCCATCAGACGCGCACGAATGATAAATTGAAAAAGTGTTTGCATAGTGTTGTATTGCTGTGTTCGATATGTCGAAATTTATACCAAACAAAGAGCATTCGCGGACAGCATTAATTTTTTGTTTTCATTTGAAGAAAACTGCTGCTGAATCATACCGATTACTTCGAGAAGCTTATGGTGAACATGCTCCATTGCAAGATACGTGTGAACGATGATTTCGGCGTTTTAAAAGTGGTGACTTCGATGTTGCAGACAAGTAATACGGAAAACCGCCAAAAAGGTACGAAGATGTGGAATTGCAAGCATTGTTGAACGAAGATGATTCACAAACAGAAAAACAACTCGCAGAACAATTGAGCGTTAGTCAACAAGCTGTTTCCAATCGCCTACGAGAGATGGGAAAGATTCAGAAGACCGGAAGATAGGTACCGCATGAGTTGGACGGCAGGCAGATGGAGAGGCGCAAAAACACATGTGAAATTTTGCTTGCACGATACAAAAGGAAGTCGTTTTTGCATCGTATCGTTAGTGGGGATGAAAAGTGGATTTATTTTGAGAATCCCAAGCGCAAAAAATCATGGGTAGACCCAGGCGCACCATCCACATCGACCGCAAGACCGAATCGCTTTGGCAGAAAGACGATGCTCTATGTTTGGTGGGACCAGAAGGGTGTGGTCTATTATGAGCTGTTAAAACCTGGTGAAACGGTTAATGCTGGACGCTACCAACAACAATTGATCAATTTGAACCGTTCGCTGCTTGAAAAAAGACCAGAATACCAAAAGAGACAACACGAAGTCATTTTTCTTCATGACAATGCTCCATCACATACGGCAAAACCGGTTCGCGACACGTTGGAAGCACTCAGCTGGGAAGTTCTACCCCATGCGGCTTACTCACCAGACTTGCCTCCTTCCGATTACCACTTGTATGCATCGATGGGTCACGCACTTGCTGAGCAGCGCTTTGGTACGAAGATGTGAAAAAATGACTCGATGAATGGTTCGAGACAAAGGGAGAAGATTTTTACTGGCGTGGTATCCACAAATTGCCCGAAAGATGGGAAAAATGTGTAACTAGCAATGGAGCTTTGAATAAAGCTCTTTTTATCATTCTTCCGAATTTAACGTATTTTCTTTTTTGAAAAAAATCCGCATTTCATACTTGTACACCTGGTAAATATTTACATAAAGTATCCGCTACGAAGAGTACTGAGAAAGAAGAGACGGTACAAGTGGATGTACCATCCTAACCCTCCGATCCTTCTCACAGTCCCTCTCTTCCTCCTCCTTGCTTCTCATAACGGTTTCGCAAAAACACGCGAAGGCCGTCCATGCTTCAGAGGAGCTCATGATGACCTCGATCACCAAATCATACTCTCGGTCCAGGTCTAAGTATAGACCGAGAGCCGCAAACAAGTTCCGGCTCTCTACAACCCACGAGGGACAGTGAAGGAGGATATGCACACCGTTATCGATCGCCACTCTACAGTGCTGGCAGATTGGAGACTCAGCCTTCCTGATCTCGTATAAATACGCTTATCTCCCATCGTTGCTGATTATGCGAAATTTGGAAAGTAGAGTCTTTGATTCGATCACCGCTATCCTTTTATTATAGATATGTAGACGATATAATTATGGCGATATCTACCACTTTGATTAATTCGGTTTTTAACATTTTTAATTCTTAGCATCCGAGGGTTCAGTTTACTATGGAGGTCGGTGATGATAGGTTAAACTTTGTGGATGTTACGTTAATAATAATAAAATCGAATTTGATTGGTACCATAAATTAATGTTTTCAGAGAGGTATTTGAATTTCTTGTCTCATCACCCGATTTTTCAAAAAAGGAACATGATTGTTGATTTGGTAGAGTAATTTTACTTTCGAATTCTAAATTTCATCTTGATAATTTTTGTTTTATAATTAAAATCTTGTTGGAGAATGATTATCCGTTATAATTTATTTTTAATACGAGGGGTGTTCAAAAAGTAAGTTTCCCTAGTCTGCCGTTTTGCCCCAGCGCCATCTAGCGAGCTGGGACCAAACATAGTTTTAGTTTAGGATATACGTATAAGAGCGGAACTGGTCTTAGCTGCCGAAAAAATTTTTTTCATCAGTACCGGCTCGGAAATCATTGAGCTACCTGTGAAAAACGTGTCCACTTGTGAGTTGCGTGCAGTTATTCGCTTTTTAACTGCAAAAGGGCTTAATGGCAACGAAATTCACACTGAATTAGTGCATATTTATGGTGACAAATGCATGAGTGTGCAAATGGTGCGTCGGTGGCGTACATATTTTCTCGAGGGACGCGGAGAAGTTCATG
>NW_017305450.1:79301-100722 GCF_001594115.1 Trachymyrmex septentrionalis
AATATTCATGATGAGCAGCGTGCAGACAGGCCAAAAACCGCCATTACAGATGACGCAGTCGCAGCAGTCGAAAAAATCATTTTGGCGGATAGGCGCTTTACAATTGACAGAATTTTGGACTCAATGCCTCCTGAAATCGATATTTGTCGAACTTCAATCCACACAATCATAACAGATCATCTTCGTTACCGTAAAGTTTGTGCGAGGTGGGTCCCACGCCTGCTTTCAGATGATCACAAACAAAAAAGACTTCAGTCTGCAGGAAAATTTCTTGACATGCTTGAAGATGAAGGCGAAAATGTTTACTCACGTATTGTGACAGGGGATAAAACGTGGGTTCACCACACAAACCCTGAAATGAAGCGACAAAGTATGGTTTGGAAGAAATCAGAAGAGAGTGCTCCAAAAAAAGCAAAAATCCAGTATTCTGCTGGTAAGGTTATGGCCACAGTTTTTTGGGACAACGAAGGTGTTCTGTTGATTGATTTTCTTGAATCCGGTACCACGATAAATGCAGATCGTTACTGTGAAGTGCTAAATAAACTTAAAAGTGCCATTAAACGAAAGCGTCCTGGAAAATTATCGAGAAAAGTGTTGCTTTTTCACGACAATGCACGGCCTCATTCAGCAAAAAAAAAACAAACCTTACTGGAAAAATTCAAATGGGAAATTTTTGATCACCCACCCTACTCTCCAGATCTCGCACCAAGTGACTTTTTTCTTTTTCCTAAGTTAAAGGAAAGTTTGGGTGGCCATCACTTCAATTCAAATGATGAAGTGAAAGACTTTGTTAAATTATTCTTTAAAAAACAGGGCACGGATTTTTATAAACAAGGTTTGTCAAAGCTTCAGAACAGATATAAAAAATGTATTCAAGTCCAAGGGGACTATGTAGAAAAATAGTTTAACATATAAGTCAAACAATAAATACATATGTTACTTTAACCTAAAAATTGTGTTTTGCTTTTTTCCCGGAGCAGGGAAACTTACTTTTTGAACACCCCTCGTAGAGTATTAATAAACGATTGAAAAACATTATTAATTTCATAATAGAGAATTCATAATAAAGATTTTGAAGGATAACGGATTATTCTTTAGGAATGATTTTTCATTATATTAATAAAAGGATTAAAAGTTTGGCTTGTAAAAAATCTACGATAGTAAATATTATAACTCAGACAATATTGACACTGATGGAGTTTTGAGAGAGATAATGGTTTTCCCATATATAAGTTCTATTTCCAATAAAATTACTAAGTCTATTAATAAATCCAAAAATATAATTGGCTATAGGTGTGTTACGTCCAAGCTCCGCGCGCATGCGGAGCTGAGGGGGTGAACGCAATAAGGAACCGAATTGTTAGACCGATTTGGTCGTGTCCGGGCTCCGGACCGCAAGGGAGCCGTGGGGAAGGACCGACGCAAATCGGGAGGCGCTTCGCTTCGTCCTGAGGCTCCTAACGAGCCGGGGGTCGAACGAAGGACGAAGTAGAAACCTCTGCTCGTGCTCCGCTAAACGGACACACGAGTCGGGCGTACTTCAAAAAAGGGCCCAAACTGGGTCAGTGTGTGCCGAGAGAGGCGCACTTTAACGCTAGCTACGCCAGTACGGCCGTATGCCCTGACTTTCGGTCATGGAACTTAATCCAAGTGATCGGGGAGAGGGCGAAGTGCAATCGCGGGAGAGCTTAATAATACGAGAAGAGGTTATATTTAAATAATGACTACCGAGAAGTTAATTTAATAATGATATAATTAAAAGAAGCAAGCTTGAGTGATACATTTTTTTAATAAAAAATAAATACAATTTTTGGTTCTCTATTCTGAGTTATATGTACGCATTTATGGATGTGTGAAAGTGTGTGTGTAAAGTATCGTGGTAGAATGGAAGGGAGGAGTTACGAAGAGAATAGCGGGAGGATAAAAAGAGAAGGTTTTGGTGAGTGGATTTGAGAGGGTTTGGCCTAATTTTCCTCGGATGATGATAGTGTTAGCGGACATAAACGACCGGTTGACAGGAGGCGAACAATTATCGTGCGGCGACGGCGACAGATTGAAATTATAATGTGAACGGACTGCAATGTTTTCATTTTCTTATAGGAGGTCAAAATGGAGAAAGAAAGAAAGAAAAAAATAAAAATAAAATAAAACAAATGAATTAATAAAGAAAAATAAAATGAAATATTGAAATAAATTACCAAAAGATAAAGCGAGGAGGGAGCCAGAGAATAGAGATATACTGACTTATTACTGAGATGCTTATCGTTGGAGATCCTCCGGATGTGCAAGGCTGATGATGTTTCTTTAACACTGACTCTACTGGAGAAAGAAGGCTTCGAAAATCGAATAGAACCTTTTGAGTATCGCGACAAACTCATTGACTCTATCAACTTTGAGTATTGCGACCGCTTTTCTAATTTATCGCCCGACAAGTATAACTCGAGAACTTAGAGAAAATCTGTGTCGAGAGCTGCGGAACCGCGATCTTTATACTAATCGCCCCAGATTATTCAAATTTGGATTGGTGGAATGGGTTTCGTTGGCTGGTAGTAGGATCTTCCTTTGGTCTTGGATTGGTCAAGATTTTGGGGGAGGAAAGGATGTTGACAGGAATCTGTAGTGAGGGAAAGTGAAACTCCAAAATTTTATGACCTTAAGATTTATGGAAAAACGCACGTCTCGGGCATCGAAAAGGCGCGCATGCATCGTCGCACCACCCAGAATCAACCCCTAAACGTCGCGTGTCGTTTCTTAAATTTTGTAATTACGGATTCGCGAGAATCGTCCGCGACTTGACCGTTAATCTTGACGCCGATCTTACGCTTTCCATACGTATTTATTATTAATTTTCTCGGAACGACATTCACGAGGAGATACCGGATTCCTTGTTTTAGTTCTTAAGATAGAAAAAAAAAGGAAACAAGATAAAATTTTAGTGTTTCGATGAATTCCAGATCTCTACGAAAGAAAAGAGTCGTGCGAGTCCGCCGGACGTAACAGGTGCTTAAACAAGCTTAGTAAATTTATCAAAGTTCATAAAGACAAAAATCAACATGATAAAAATAATAACGTCATATATAAAATAAATTGTAATAATTGTGATGCATCATATGTTGGCCAAACGAAGAGACAATTACAGACAAGAATTAAAGAACAGCGCAATAATTAAAAATTAGACCAGTCCAAATACTCAGTAATCTCGAAACATATCACAGAAACTAACCATAATTTTAATTGGGAAAAAGTTAAGATTTCGAAAGTTCTTGATTTCGAAAAGAATTATCGTAAAAGAAATATTTCTGAAATGATACATATTAAAGAATAAAAAAACGGTTTAAATTTAATGAAAGATACTGAGTTAGACAACTCTTATTTTAACATACTTGGACGATATATTATATTTATAATATAAATTGCCACAGTTTTGAACAGACTTGTTTTTATATTCGATTTTATTGACTTGCTTTTATTTGACCTACACTTCACATCGGTTAATTTTCAAACGAGTAACAGTCAATATCTATTACTAATTTTTATTGTACAATACTTTACCGGATCTCTGAGAGTTTTTATTACAGTATTTTATATAAATTAACGTAAGTTATTATTTGGTTCTGTACCTCTTATTCGCACTAATAATATATTGTTTTAATACATCTATTTGTTCTACAGAATATCATAAAATACTCGTAACTAATGAATTCTCAAATTGTTTAATATAAGTCTGTGACAAACTGGATTCTCGATTTCAATCGAGGAATTTGGCAAAACTATTTCATCGATGGCATAATTAATCTACTGTTGACTGAAATATTCAAATATTCCTATTTTATTGTTAATCTGTCATAATTTTGACATGTAAATTTTTTTATATATTGATACTTTACCACAAATGGTTTTTTAAATTTTCATTGTATTCGTTATTTATTTAGTTTGTTAATAAGATTATATTTCTACGTTATAACACTGAAGAAGGCTTTGTAAGCCGAAACGTTGATTATATTAATTTAAAGTTAATTTAATTATAGCTCGAAATAAGCCATGATATTGTTGTAATTGTTTAAGAAAATATATGAGCATTTTTACTTTAATTATTAATTTTAAGAGAAAGAAACGGAATAATGATAATATTACGTCTAGACTTCACAGTTCTTTTCTTCGATTAGAATTTTTGTTATCACCATAAAAGTCATTAACAAGTAATATCGGTAGACCATCTGTTTCTACCATAGAAAGTTACAATAGTAACGAGCCGAATAACATTCGCCTTTTTAGACTAATAATCCACTCGAGAAAAAGTTGTTGGATTAAATATTTCAACCAAGTGTCGAATAGACGACCTTTATCTCGAGGAACAGAAGAAGTAAATAGATTAAGAATTACAAACTGAAACAGCAGTTGTAATAAATATGTGGCTTTAAACTATTGAACATTCGGCAAATGGTCGATGACGGAAGTTATTTTAGACACATATCCCATTTCACAACCGATACCCTTAATCCTAATCTTAGATTAGACCAATAACATACGCGAGATCTGCATGCGGCACATCTCGCGTATGTTATTGGTCTACTAATTCGCAAATATAAAAAGGAAGTTCTTCGCAAACAGGCAGGCAGTCAAATTCCATCTACAACACGAAACTCTGCCAGTTCGCGACTATACAGTAAAAGTTACTTAACCAACCGACACTGCCGGTCCGCAACCAGATCGCTTAACCGATTCTAATGGTGAGCCGCGATCAGTTTACTCAAGTGATCTTATTCGCGATTTTATTACTGTCAAGTGACTCGACCGAAGCCTCCAAATCGCTAGATCAACCCTCCCCTTGGAGTCCTATAGTCACAGAGATCGGACCTCCGACAATCATCTTCGAAAGCCAAAACCTGCTGAATAGTAGTAAGTTCCCCCTTAATTTATATCTGTATATTCACCGCGAAACGAATTCCTCATTCATCCCGATGATTTGTTTGAATCCTTAATTAACCGATTTCCACGTGCAATATATAACCTCTCCTACCAGATGCCTATATAATCGATTTCGATTATTTTGACCCACAAGAAATTCGAAATACTATAACTGGCCAGCCACCTCATGTTCACATCTCAGTACTCTTCCCGCGATCACTCGTCCCTTATTTCGTTCCCGTATAAATTTCTATTATAATCTCTTTCTCTTTTCTTCTTGTAATTCATGAAATGAATTAATTCCTGCATCGCCTCTCCGTTCACACATATACCACACACACGCGCGCGCGCACGCACGGCAGACTCACGCTCGCCCATGATTTAATTTTGGCAAAAACATGTATACTAGTCTTTTATGTAATTAATTAGCAATTCTATGATTAATGATCTAAGCTATGAACCACGTTTCGCAACACCTCATAGTAATTAGTTATAAAAATAAATATTATAATAAGATGAATTAAGAATACAAGATTATTCAAGAATACTAGCTTACTCTTACAATATGTTGAAATAATAGTTACCAATGCAGATGCAACTAGTAATAATTTTCGTTTCCTCTGTTTCAAATATTTCATCCAACACTAGCATTCCATCGACATGATATTAGGTGTAGTAAAAAGAAATCTATTATTTTTCCAATAGATGGCTTTAGTAATCTGTATCTCGCGTTGTATAAGTGCGATCGGGTTACGCCAAATGGCGTTAGAAAGATAAGATTTCGTACTAAAAAAACTTCTCAGACAGTTTTGTGATTGCTTGAGTTAGTATTGTTTGAGCGCGTGTCAAAGATGGACACTAACAAAGAGAAAATACGCCATATTTTACAGTTTTTCTTCGATAAAGGCGAAAACGCAAGCCAGGCGGCTGAAAATGTGAATAGTGTTTATGGTCCTGATACTGTAACAGTCAATATCACGCAATTTTGATTTTGATTCCGTTCCGGTAATTTTGATGTCAAAGATGCACCACGCTCTGGAAGGCCAATTGTCGAAAATGTCGATAAAATAATGGAAATCGTCGAGTCCGACCGTCATGTAAGCACTGTTTCGATTGCCCAGGAGCTAAACATTGCACAAAAAACCGTTTGGAACCATTTAAATAAGGCTGGATACAAAAAGAAGCTCGATGTATGGGTGCCACACGAGTTAACGCAAAAAAACCTCATGGACCGAATTTCCATCTGCGAATCGCTGCTGAATCGCAACAAAATCGACCCATTTCTGAAGCGAATGGTTACTGGTGATGAAAAGTGGGTCACTTACGACAACGTCAAGCGAAAACGGTCGTGGTCGAATCGCGATGAGCCGGCGCAAACGGTGGCCAAGCCAGGATTGACGATCAGGAAGGTTTTGCTGTGTGTTTGGTGGGATTGGCAGGGAATCATCTACTATGAGCTGCTCCCCTACGGCCAAACTCTTAATTCGGACCTGTACTGTCAACAATTGGACCGTCTGAAAAAAGCAATCGCCCAGAAGCGGCCAGCTTTGGCCAATAGGAGAGGAATTTCCATCAAGACAACGCCAGGCTGGACACATCGATAGTGACTCGCCAGAAGCTCTTTTTATGCATCCACCTTATAGTCCGGACCTGGCAGCAAGTGATTACCACCTGTTCCTGTCTATGGCGAATGATTTTGCTGGTGAAAAATTCGCCTCAAGAGAAGCTTGTGAAAATCGACTGTCCCAGTTTTTTGCCAATAGGGACGAGGGTTTCTATGAGAGAGGCATAATAAAATTACCTTCAAAATGGCAACAAGTTATCGAACAAAACGGTGCATATTTGATCTAAATCGGATCATTTTAACTATGCTAAATAAAGCCTTCAATTTAATGCAAAAATAATAGATTTCTTTTTACTACACCTTATATTATATATTCTTTGCGTTTCTCATTAGTGATTGCGTTTCATCTTACACAGTATATATTTTTATTATATATTTTTATTGTATTTTTTATATCTGAAGATGGCTCGAATTTGTAGCCGAAATATGTAATGTGAATTTATTAAATATTGTCTTAGTTTATTAATAGGCAGTTTATCAATTTACACACATTTTTTAGTTTTATAACGTTTTCGTGAACTTATTCGTGGATTCCTGTTTGCCTTGATGTCACACAATTTTACTATTTTCAAATATATTATCATGATATCATATTGATAATGATCTCGTAATAGGTCAAAACGTTTGTTAGTTAATAATTTATGTATTGTAGTTTATATAATATTTGTAAATTACTTGGCTCCTTATTATAATTTTGAATTTTAAATTAGTAAATTGTAAAAAAATTTCAGTAAAAGCATCGATTAGGGTATCAAGCTCCAATGACCTTGATCTTGACATATGTTGTCAAGGTCATAACCCTGAGTAACCTCCAATAAGTTTTAGTCGTCGCTCGTCCATCATTAAAAAGTTATTAACAAAAAAATTTGAAAAAATCACGGCTTATTTTGGTTATATATAACATCAGAAACTCTGTTCTAAATTATATCCACCTACTGCATTCCATCTCTCCCATTGCCTAGTAGAACACAAGTTCACTGCTTTAATTTAATTTATTATTTTATTTTTGTTTTATAATAGAATTTGGTAATTCCGTATCTTGTCATAAAGGGTCTCATCGTTTTCTTAAGGATAAATATAAATAATATCAGAATATTGTAACAATTTCCTGTCTTATTTTCATGTTATTTTTCAAATCATAAGCGCGAAGGAAAATAAGATTTTTTTTTTTTGTAAAATTTAATTCTTGCGATTGTAATATCATGTATTGTTTACTTATCTATTTCTATTTTATCATCCGACTTGCGTTTTAATTCTAAGGCTTTAATGTTGTCATCTTTTCATGTGCTGATGATGGTCAAACCTTGATCGAAACGTCTACTTATTTATTTGAAATTTTAAAAATATATGACTTGTTTACATCTATTGTCAAATACTTTAAATTCATTTCCTCATATCGTCGAAGAAATTATAAAAATTAAAAATAAAAAACCTGATATAGAAAACATGCATTGTTCATATAAAGCGGATTTATTCGGAATTTGCAAGCATGTGGTAGCAGTTTTATTATTTTTTATTATGGATTTTTATTATTTTTATTATGGAAAGGTATTCAAAACAATGACCATATATATCGTATATTAAATTAAAATAATATTCGTCTAAGAACAATATTTCTGATTTAGAAAATTTATCATGTACAGATTTAAAACATGGTCTTCTCGAAAAAGCGAAGTACAAACAGATTTTTGTCCTGCTCCGATAAATAATTTCTATTGTGTTTCGATCCAATTTAAGAAGAATCTTATTAGTATTGAAAAAGTCGATTTTGAAATATTTGATATGCTGTGTAATTTAAATCCACAATCAGCAATAGCATTACACAAGAAAAGAAGAAGTACATCTCAAAGATATTCCGCAGCAAAAAACTATTTCTAATAAGCATATTGAAGATATTATACAGAATTAATAATAAAATAATGAAGGAAATATCGAATTTATCATTGTTTGAAATAAATTCTTGCTGTTTATCAATCTTAAATACCTTAGTGTTATCGGATCCTGTTAAAATATGCACCGAAACTGCAAAGCATCATGATACTTGGAAACAAGGTAGGCAAATGAGAATATGAGAATTTCGGAATCTCGAATTTATAGTATTTATACTTATATTAAAAGTAAAAGTCAAAATTAGGAAAAAAAATCTAAAAAATATTTTTAGCCAAAAAAATTTACAAATAAATTTGTTCGATATGATATAATAAATGAAAGATTTACAAAGGAAGCATATCAGATACGGATGCAAATTACAGTGATGCAATACGGTTTCATTGTTTATCCTGATTGTGTTGGTTATTCGTCGGGAGTAGTAATTGGGGATAACGGACCGGAAACGTTGAAATAAAATGAAAAATAAAACAAAATAAAATGTATTTATTTAGGGAAAACAAAAACTGTATTAGAGTGCTTAGATTCTTGCTCTTTCTTGAAGAAAGATTACATTCTGAAATTAAAACATCCATACTACGGCTAAATTCAATTAAGTATGTTGCTGTTGAATTTGAAAACATGTAATTTTATTATATATTCATCATTCGATAAATCTGTATACGTTATACGAGTTCTATTTGATGAACAATTTGCTCGCGATATGTTGCTGACCGTCCGCGATGTTTATATGAAAGAAATGATTCATAACGTTTACAAGAATGTAGAAAAAAATAACACATCATATACAAATTAAAAAAGTTTTTTTTTTCAAACACAAGAGAACATCATGGTTTATATATTATATATTATATTTCTGTGTGATTTATACATGAACTGAAAAATTGTTATTATATAATTTAACTGCATTGCATGGTACTAAAACAGAAAATTAAAATTTAAAAACACAATAACACCTTTAAAGGTATTTATAGTAACAAATAATTATTATAATTTTTATATCACAGTTAGTAACTTAGATTACCAACTTTGTATATATTGCACTTCGCCAGATATATCACAGGTAGTTTTAAATTGTACATAGTAAAAATATTAATTAAAATTTATCTGATATTAATTAAGATTTATTTGCTGCTAAAATCGGATTAGGCAAGTTTACCATTGCACATGCTATAATGAAAATGTTATTTGCATAACCTACTAAAACCCAAGGAAATGTACGTTACGCATTTTAAATATTTTAATTCGTTGATTTGCTCTTTCAATGTGCACTCTTGCTGTTGCTATACCTCTGCTTAATTCGGCTTCTTCGCGTGAAAATTGTTTTTTATAGCGCAAAAATGATAGTCTAATTAAGTCTATGTACATGTCTTACATGAAATATATTCAGCGTCAATAAGGAATCCTTTATCGATGATTGCACCTGTGCCGATTATTTTCTTTAGTAGTCCAAATTATTCAAATATAAATTTATCTGATGCTCTACCACGTAATCTGGACTTACGTATGTTTTATATATATATATATATATATATATATATATATATATATGGCCTGCAAGAGATACTCCTGTTAACCATTTTATGACCATTATTAAACTTTTATATTGAGAATATGTTCGAAGTCGACATAAGCACTTTGGTCTTTCTCTAGATATCTCAATATAATCTATAATAAAATGACTCTAGTTTTTGGAAATTTTATAAAATAAAGAGGCATATTATCGTTAATTTTCTCGTGCGAAGATCAATTTATAAGTGGATAAAGAATTTTAGATAAAAGAACAACTATTTCTTTAAATATTCTTTCCACTGATTGCTAACAACGCGGAATAAATGGGCAAGTATCAAATAAAACAAATCATGCTTTATTTTCAATATTTTTTGTTCAATTTTGAGTATCTTTTCTTTTGAAGTTAAACGATCTTTTTTTGTCTTTAATACCTTCTTTAATATTATGCTCAGGCCATTAAAAATTTTCAATGTAGAAATACCTGTAAAGGTATTCAGAATAGCATCAGTAGTGATATGTTACATTCAAACTGCGCATGCATAGAGCTGAAGAGGTGAACGCAACAGGAACTGAATTATTAGATCGAATTGGTCGTGTCCAGATTCCGGACCGCAAGGGAGCTGTGGGGAAAGACCGACGCAATCGCATTTCATTTCGTCTTGAGACTTCTAACGAGCCACAGGTCAAATGGAGGATGAAGTGGAAACCTCAACTCGTACTCCGCTAAATAAACACACGATCGGACGTACTTTTAATTTAAAGGGCCCAAACTGAATCAGTGTGCCACGAGGGCGCACTTTAACGCCAGATGTACCAGTACGTCCGTACGCCCTTGCTTTCGATCATGGAACTTAATCCAAGTGACCGTGGAGAGGGCGAAGTGCAACCGCGGAAGAGCTTACAATAAATACAAGGAGAGGTTTTTCGAATTAACAACCAAGGGTTAAATTTAATAGTATTATACTATAATAGAAGAAATATTTAGTAATACATTTTTGTTAAATATAAAATACAATCCTTCTTTGGTTTTTTATTCTTAAATATATTACCGTACGGATTTGTGTATGTGTGAGTGTGTGTATGGAAAGAGAGTTGTGTAATACTGACGTTATTTTGAGTGCGGAGAATTTAGAAGGAAAATGGAAAATTAAATTTGTGTAAACTCATACGGTTTAGAGAGAAAGAGAATTGATGGGAATGAGAGATGGGGACTGAAAAAACGCAAATGGATCCTGTGATGCTGACTATCACCCGGTCATTAGTGAAAGGAATAAAGTAGGACATGTAAATTTCAACAATTGATGGACGTTATGAAAGAGAAAGGGAAGGTGACTAGCGAGAGAGTAAGTGTCAGTTTGAACAGGAGGCATTGAGGGGGTGATGGGTATATGCGAGACGGGAAATTCCTCAATCGGAGGTATTGATATCGGGCGTGAAACAGAAGCAAGACTGGACGGGAAGAGGTCATCGAAGAAGTCTGGGGACAGATCGGAGACAGGAGAGAAATTTCTAGTAGCGGTGATAGAGTCGAGGCTGGAGGCTGAACAACCGGAGTCTGTTCTTGGGTCGATGCCTGAATTAGCGGAGATTGTTCTCGAGAGTTTTCTACGGTGTTAGAGCGGACACGGGCGGTGAGTCGGCGTGCGTTATTAGTCCCCGCTAGGTGACGAGGGGCGGAAGAATTGCGTGAACGCACTAAAAATTTTGGTCGTCTTTAAAGAGGGATCACAGAAGAGAAGGAACCACCTAGTGTACTGCAGCGAAATCAAAAATTTACCACTTGGCGATAGCGATGTATAGAGTGCCCGAGAGTCGGAAAGGGGTCAACTGTGGGTCGTGATCTTAATATTGATATTTTGAAGATCTAACATCATATTATCTACTTTTCTAAAGAAAAAGACAGGAATGTTTTAACATCTGTTTATTTTACATATGTTGTAACACATATGATTATAATTAATTTAATCATTACTACACCTATTTGCAGTTACAATTTTTAATTGTTTATTTTTTTTTAACTAGAATATATAAATGTACATGCACAATGTCATGTGTACAAGGTTTTAACAGAAAATATTTTTGTCTCTAAGTTACAGTATCACAACTCGCATTAAAGGAAGAAGGGGATTAAAATTGCTAAATTGAATTAAACTCTTGATAATAATGTTAAAATTCTTATTAAGATGCATAGGAGCATCAAAATAATATTAAATTGCTTGAACGTATAATTTAATATGTGATTTACTGCTTTGATTCTGATTATTATTGCATTTCAAGTCCGGAGAATTTTCGGCGCGCGTGTTTATGGAATTGGAAAAATAGTTATATAAAAATTCACACAGATTAACGTTTAAAGCACTAAGATCCTGCTATGACCGAGAGAGGCGTTTTCCTTTTGATTAATAATGTTTGTTGAACTTTCAATTAAATGGAGTTTATAAAGTCGAATTCCAATTAATATGAGATATGGAACCGAACCTAACAGCACATGATATCCTGAGCACATTTTAAGAATATCTTCATATTGTTCGAAAATTCTCTAATGTCTACATATCATACTTCGCGTTTTGTTGAAGTCTAAACGTCTTTCTTTCCTGACTAAAGTACGGTTACTTTTACTCCTTTTTACACAGAGAAATTTAAACCGTTCAACAAAAATTACATCAGGGTATCTTTTCATTTCTAACAAAATGGATAAATATTAGGTTGTTCGGAAAGTAATTTCGTTTTTTCCCAATAGAGGACTTATTGTATTTTTTCACAGCCAACTTTACACTTAAGCCGCATAATCATTATATATTTTGACAGCTGATATAGCAAGGCTTGCTTGTGAAAAAAGTTCGATTGATTCTACGCAGTAGTTTTTGGTTGGTGCTCTATCAAATATGAAAGTGAAAAGCAGCATTTTCGGCATATTTTACTTTTTTACTATCGAAAAGGTAAAAATGCTGTTCAAGCAAGAAAAAAATTATCCGATGTGTATGGAGAAGATGTATTGACAGAACGCCAGTGCCAAAACTAGTTTGCAAAATTTCGATCCGGCAATTTTGATGTTGAAGATGCACCACGTTCTGGAAGGCCAGTTGAAGCTGATGAAGACACAATAAAGGCATTAATTGATCCAAACCGGCGAATAACAACTCGTGAGATCGCTGAGAGATTAAATTTATCGAATTCGACCGTTCATGATCATTTGAAACGCGTCTGATTGAAAATCGTCTTTCATTTTCATAAGAAAAAACGAAATTACTTTCCGAACAACCTAATATATTGAAGTACAAAAGGATATTTGTCCCTATACATCTAAGAATAATGTAGTTTATAAGATTTCGTGTAATAATTGTGATGCGTCGTACGTTGGACAGACGGGCAGACAATTGAAAACCAGAATTACAAAACATCGTAATCATATTAGACATAACTTCTGTCCGTTCTATTATAATGGAGCATAGGCTGCAATATGATCATGATTTCCAATGGGACAATATTAAAATTTTAGATGAAGAGCCTTGTTATAGGAAACGTTTAATTTCTGAGATGCTCAATATTAAAAAGCAGAAAAATAGTTTAAATTTATAAACTGACACTGAAGGTCTCCATAAGGCATACATACCTATTGTAAATAAAGTTTTACTCTTCGTTACAGACAGTTCGTCTCTTCTCTCAGTCTGTGTTGATCCGTATCAGCGAGCGTACATTATACAATAATTGGCATACAATGTCCGTTTCACATCTGCGTTCCATTATACTTTGTACATCTTAATTGATTTTTCATACTTATATGAACACTCTTGTTTGTAATAATTTACACATAATTTTTGGTGAGTTTTAATTACTTGTTAGAATTCCGGTATGTTAATTTGATTGTGTTTATTTTTTCGTAAGAAGTCTTTTTATTTTATTTATTTTTTTATCAACTAGAACTTTTTCCAAGAGATATGAAACACATTTGACTGTTCAATCGTATGTGAATAATGTCGAGTTCTACATCAAGACTCACCCGAGCTGTTATTATAATGAATATGCGGTCATTTCCGATTAATTTTGTACAGCGATTTTGTGATAAGTTAATGTCTGAAAAGGGCTCAATCTAGTAGCCGAAACTTGTAACGATTTATATTTGAATTTTAACTGAGTTTTTTATTATATATTTTTTTCAATTTTACTTTTCTTTATTTGTAATTTATTCCTTTAATTGTGTAACTATTTAAAAAATGTGTTTGACTCTTATTTTACCCTTTATTTATTGTTATTTATTTTATATAGGAAGAATCCTTCTATCTGTTAAAGTACGGTTGTTTGTATTGGACGATCTTATTGAGTAAAGGAGTATGCGGAAGGTGTTGCGTAGGAATGATGTTTTTCTGGACTGAAACCTAACCAAAAAATATTTTCGGTCCATTAGCATGCATAGCATTTCGATCCGGTTATCGGTTTGGGTTTCGGTCCGGTCCAAGTCCCTAGTCCCAGGACACATGACTCGCCGCCATGTTGTGGGTTGGAAAAGCACTTATAAATTTGAGTTTTTATAAAACTACAGAATGATTTTTCTAAATAAAAAAAACATAATATTTGGTCGTGTTATAAAAATTGTTTATAGCGAGTATATTTTTAAATCAGAAAATTATATAATAATATAATGTTAACAAACTTATTATTATAAAGATAATATTTACATTAATAATAATAATAATATTAAACAATAATAAGTAAATTAAAAATAATAGTTAATTAAATATTATACGAAAATTGTAATTAAATAATTAAAATAAATTAATGTATGAAAAAATAATATATTGCATGAAAAATGTAATTAAATGTAAAGTTGTATGAGGCAAACACATTTAAATCAACTTAAATGCGCGCGGTTAGATGATGCTAGACAGTGTTATCTGTGTTGCGTGCGCTTCCGATAGAGGGAGCCGCAGATGAGGATGGCATGTGCGAGTGAGGAGAGGCGAATTTTTTTATGGCAACGATATAACAAATACATATAATACTTTTCTCTCTGTATACGGCAGTCAGTTAAATTCAGTTCTTTATCCCCTATATCTCTTACAGTTGTAATTTAATAATATACATACACACGCGCACAAATACTTTATTTCAAAAATACTTTATCGTATACAAATATAAGAGTCTACACAATATAGTTTTCGAAAAAATTTGATTTAATTTTTTAGTAAAATTTAATTTTATTAATTATATTTTATGGGAAGCAGATCCAGCTAATCTAATCTAATCTGCAATTTCAACTTGAAGGCAGCCATATTCCTGGTTGAAACCGACGCATGCGCATTAAAAATTGGAGATCACATAAAAAGTTTAATGTCCATACTGTATGTATTGTAAACTTCCTAAACGACTAGAGAATTTCTTCTAGTGCAGAATAAAGTTGGCATAAAAGAAGTTGCTACAGAGCGATACTTCCGCGACACCTAAGCTTATCAGATGCTGTTATCTGCCAGTTCTGATGAGACATCTATATCAATCTATATAGGCGTATGTCGGAGACGGAATCATCTTTCTGCCTTTGCTACTTGTTGAATACTTCTCGGTACTTATCAGCTGGAATAGTTAGGAAATTGGAGCAGAACAAAAGTGATAAAGCGGAGTAATTCCGATATTAATCTGCAGCACAGCCGGAGCACTCCATGCGTTATATATTTCCAAAGTACGGCTATTTCGGAGCATTAAATTTATTTGTAAACCGAAATAAGTTATAATTAGCGAATATAGAAAGAATATGTGGCAAATAAAATAAGTAACGATCTATCGAATATCAGTTTGTAAGAGATCAAGGTTATTTCCAAAGACAATAAAAGTGTCTCGTATTCTGCAAGTTATCCGAAATTTATTTAAACCGCTCATTTTCTGACAATCCAGTGGGACGAATTTCCCAGCCAAAATTTCACCAACGAAATCCTAGGAAGATTCCTACAGTACCATGGTGGAAGAATTACATGGTGTGCTCAGTTTGTAAGCGTCTCTCTAAAATTAGCGCTCTCTGTCGTTTCTCTGCTTCTTGTTCCGCAAGATCTACAATTGTGAAACACGAAACATGAGGCAATATTTATAGTCCGTTTTTATTTTAAAATCATCTTAAATATAATGTCTTAAGATGTTAATACAATCTTCGGATTGACTTAAGATTGACTAAGACAGTCTTAAATGTAAGAATCGACTATGAATATCTGTTTCGCGTCATAAAGTTGGTACTGAATCTTTCCTCGTGCAAGAAAAAACAGGTCAGTATTCATAGTCGATTCTTACATTTAAGACTGTCTTAAGTCAATCTTAAGAAGTCTTAAGTCAATCAAGGGACTATATTATCTTACCCTAAGACATTATATTTAAGACATTATACGAGTACTTAAGATGGTTTTAAAATAAAAACGAACTATGAATACTGCCCCATGTTTCACGTTTCGCGGTTGGTAGATTGCACACTTAGAGTGAAATCACACAGTGCGGAATACGACTGCGTTATTGAAACACTCAGTGCTATTCTGCATTTGATGCTGCGGAATAGCGAGAGAGAGAGAGAGTGCGTCATTGTTCTTGTAATAAATCATCATATTTTGAGAAATTAAAATAATTTGATGCTGATTGATATCATGGAATTGCTTAATGACGAGACGAATAAAGCAAAATGATAAAATCTGAGTACATAAATATAGATACCAAGATTTAAAAAACAATGATGCATTATGTACGATTTCAGTAAGATCTTTTTCGCACTTTTCCATGGCGTGATGGAAAAGTGCGGAATAGCATTGATTGGTTGTTTTAATGACGCATTCTGTATTCCGCAGTCCTATTCCGGATCGTGTGATTTCACCCTTAGAGATGACGCGGAACAAAAGTAGGCGTGGTTTGGCCAAACTGAGCATATTATATACAGTATTTATACTGTGCTAAGGATCGCTCCGAATGAACTCAGCGTACTTGAAATGTAGGATTCACATTGAATCCGACGTGCGTCGTACGTTCTGCAAATTTCCGTAAGAAATTGGCCAATTACAATTGAATATGACAAAAATAATCGACTACGATTGGTCTCCCGAGAGACAAAACGAACAATATTATAAAAATCGTAGATGATCGTGATGTCTTAAGTCGTAGGAAACTAACTAATCACAATCAAATATAAGGAGAATACTCGATTAGAATTGGTCAATTTCCTATGACTTAAGACTCCACGACCGTCTACAACTTCTATATAGAGGACCCTTCAGAGTTAAGACATAAAAACGGAAGGACGCCATTGCCGGATACCGGCCAGAAACAGCACAATTCCACCATGATTGACAGTTGATAGTCCGATTTTGCGTTTGCGCTTTTTACACCATGAAATAATTGCTCACACCAATTCACAGATTTACTACCACATTAAGAGTTCCACAAATGGCGGCGTTTAAAAGGACTCGAAATCTGACCAATCAAGAGATCAGTGCCCCTCATGACTAGAGTTCATTCTAGATAACAGAGAGGTAATAGGTCAGAAAATGATTTGATTGACTCGCTAAATCGTGATTCAGCGTCATTTTCTTTCATACTACGGTAACATTGTAATGTTAAGTCGATGTAGCTTAATATAATAGACAATAATAATATGATGATATTTCAGAATATAATTTTACTTGTTAATAGGTTATATAGTCATAAGAAAAAATAACTAATAATGTTGTGATGTAAGTACTGTTATTTATTTAAATTTTTATTAAACATAAACTTTGTAAAAGGAATACTTATCAAGTTTTTTATCATTGTTTTTCTTCCTCAAAATGAAGTGCTGTGTGTACATACATGTAGTAATAAAAATAAAAATAAAAAACAAAAGATAAGAAAAGTAGACGAAAACAATGATGTAAGTGTCATGCTTCATAGTTTTCCCACAAACATAGAAAGAAAATTTATATGGGTCAGTAATACAATATTTGGAAAATTTTATATTTCTTATTTGTGATAATTCTAGGATACTTTCATAAGAAAAGATGTATATCAAGAAGTATATAAGAATAAAGAAACATTTAAAACTTATAAAAAATGTATATATTTTGAAAGAAACATTTGCACAAATTGTTATTAGTTAAGTTTCTTGTAATAGGCTGCGTTCAGCAAACTCAGCAGTTTTGCAACCGTTTTATGATTCATTGCGCTTAGTTTATACTTTTAGTTTTAAAGGAATAATTCAATCTCAGCGAAGAATCATAAAACGGTTGCAAAACTGTTGAGTCTGCTGAACGCAGCCATAGATTAATATATCACTTGCCATGCTAATTAATATATAAATGAAGTTTCATATTGTACTTTACTGAGTTCTATGAGATTTTTTCTGTTATAATTTTATTCAATAATCTATTATTAATACAAGCTTCATCTACTAAATATTATCTCATTTAAAAAATATGACAATAATATAAAATACATTCTCTTTGTACTTAATGTATTTAACTGTTCAAAAATGAAAATTTGTTTAGCGCTTACTATGTTATGTAACAAGATACATACTTCACAAAGACTGTCTTTCCCTGTATAATGGCTGTTAATGCTTTGTAAAATTTCATTACTTCATTTTTTTTCAATACTTGATTCTTCAGTAACTCAAATAATTGAAATATATTTTCTTCTGATGGACATGATAAAGCCATACATTTTCTTGACATTGTAACTACAAATAATAATAAATTTATTATTCCTTACAATCGGTGCGATCCAAAGTACAATCAGAAATAAATTTAAAAAACAATAATATATATATTTTATCTTTCATTTTCTTTTTTATCTTTAAATCTTGTTCTCTCTTTCTCTGTCGTTTCCTGTTTATTCCATTATATGGCAGTAAGCAGCAGTGAGCGCTCAAGTTATGCTTTACACATTATTTTGTGCTAAACTGTTTCCTTTTTCCTTTTTTAAGATCAGATCGATTTTAGTTTTCAAGAGAAAGCTAACTTTGACGTTTTGACAGTTCGCCTATCCATGGTAAAAAAATGGCGGCGATAATCGATAATTTCGATTATCGACCGCACTTATCGCCTCTCTGTTATCTAAAACTCTATAAACAACACAATCGAAAATTTTCTCTCTGGCGGGAGTGAAGACAGTGAGGTTATGAAGTATCGCTATCAAATACTGAGAGACGGCATCTGAACTGTTAGACCGGTATTCGGATATTGTCACGCTAGTACTACTTTGAACTTAAATTGCTTGAACACAGTGTGATATAATGTTTGTAAACAATATGATTGGAAACGAGACCGTTTATATTAAAATTGAAATAACGAAGCGCCTTACCGGTCCGAGTGTTAAGATGTCGAACTACTATATAATGTACAATCATTTAAATTGAATTAATTTTCAGAAATAAATTGCGAGCCGATGAGATTATCAAAATTTCCCAAATTTTAAAAAACTGTACCTGGATCTCTTGAAGGTCTTGGTAGTCTAAAGACTTAGGACGCTTGCACGGAATGCAAGAGATCCGGGTTC
Source organism: Trachymyrmex septentrionalis (assembly GCF_001594115.1). Classification (NCBI taxonomy): domain Eukaryota; kingdom Metazoa; phylum Arthropoda; class Insecta; order Hymenoptera; family Formicidae; genus Trachymyrmex; species Trachymyrmex septentrionalis. The sequence continues at coordinate 98,725 of NW_017305450.1, forward strand.
GACTCCCGGCCGAGGCAATATTTTTCGCAATAAGTTTATTACAGTTTTTTAAAATTTGGGAAATTTTGAGGGGGATTATTTGTTTCAGATTGTGATTGTGTGACTCCGATAATCTAATCGGCTCGCAATTTATTTCTGAAAATTAATTCAATTTAAATGATTGTATATTATATAGTAGTTCGACATCTTAACACTCGGACCGGTAAGGCGCTTCGTTATTTCAAGTTATAATGTTTGTACACAAACGATTTTTTTCTCTAAATTATGCGAATGTCGCCGAACGTTGCAATAAATATAAATTTTGTCTGGTCGGATTCGCTGTCATTTCATCAGCGAGCACTATGTCATATCATATCAGAAGAAGAAGAAGAAAAGACAAATTTCGTACGCGTGTAATTGAAGTGACTTCCTTTGATTAAACATTTGCTTGGTGAGGATTTTTTGTCATCTGTTATATTTAAAAAAAGTCCGAGATATGGCTGGTACCATGAGACAATTGGAGGAGCGGCAGCTCCCTGCAGAGGTGACGACGATGTTGTGGTCACCGAAGATGGATCTTTTAGCAATTAGCAATGTCAAAGGTTAGATTTAAAAGCTAATATTGTAAAGATATTGCTTAATGTTAATATTTATTTTCCTCCTTTTTATAATTGTTCATAAAAAAAAACAAAAAAAAATTACTTAATTTAATTTTAACTTACAAAAGGAACACCAGGTGACGATGTCGGAGATTTTGATGCACTTTTTACAGGCTGTTCTTGAGCGAAAAAAAAACAATACATGTCCGGCCGTTTCAGCCATTAGTTCATATTTTCAAAGAAATCAATTTTTTAAATAATTATTGTAATAATTTGAAAAACGTATTGTATAGGAAAATATCAGTATCTTTAAATAAATTTTATTTTAATTCAATGTTATTAATTTTAATTACTTTTTGATTGTAATTAAATTTAATAAAATTACAAAATTAATATTACAGATAATTAAACACTCATTTATGAAATATTTATTATTATCAGCAATGGATACGTATCATTTTTTTCGTTCAAGAACAATCTATAAAAAGAACATCAAAATTCCTGACTTTTTTAGTGTTTACTATGAGAAAATACGGTATTAAAAAATTCTTGATGTTTCCTTTGTTAGATATTTAACGAATATTAATGAGAGAATTAAAAAAAAACTGTAATTGTTATCCACAATATAAAATTTTATAGGTGAAGTCGTCCTTCATAGACTCACATGGCAAAGAGTATGGTTGTTGAGTCCTCAAGACGAATCTGATATCACTGCTCATTTGGCATGGAGACCAGATGGAAAGCTGCTTGCGGTATGCTATGAGATTTCCAAGCTATTGTGTCTTGTTGACGTTGAGACTAAAAATATCATTCACAAAACTAAATTGTCTACAAACGAATTGACTGTTTGTGTTAAGTGGTTGCCACTGTCTAATTCTGAACATGAAGGTTCATTAACAAGTGATAAAACTAATAAACCTACAGGCGAATATCTGCCACCTCTGCCTAGTTTAATCAGAAGTTATAGCGCAGAACCTGAGCGGAAAGAATTTCTGTCTCACATCCTGGATATGCTCTTTGTAAATATCATAAAGCACAATCCTAATAGACAGCATTTGTAACTTTATGATTGATAGCTATATGTATTTTTTTATAGGTTGGTCAAAAAGATGGCACAGCGTTAATGTATATTTTTGGCATGTTTTATTGTGGCACTATAACTGTAGGCCATGGACCAATCTTGCAGATCACAGGTGGATCTAATAACCCAATATGGATCACATGGAAGGATAATAATTATATTAAGACAACTAGAGTATCTTGTCCATTATTTGAGAAAATAGAATTTCTCAAGGTATCTTGAGAGTGACACATGCACGCGCGCGCGCGCGTGCACACACACACACACACACACACACACACACATATATGATGCGAGTACATATTCATAGTAAAGATTTAAAATACAAGACATTATTTT
>NW_017305450.1:100822-109278 GCF_001594115.1 Trachymyrmex septentrionalis
GCACATATATGTTGCGAGTACATATTCATAGTAAAGATTTAAAATACAAGACATTATTTTCTTAAGTATTATGCATATAATAATTTAAAATTTGTTTAAAAAAACATTAGGATAATTTATATATTTTATTCTCAGGTTGCTCAAATTCAAGCGAATATAGAATGTTTGAAAGATTATCTTTCACGATCCTTAATGGCTACTTGCGAAGCTTGGGAGACAATACTCTTGGAAATGGATGAAAAACTCGCACGATATGCAGAAGCAAATCCACCTGGTAGTATGTCTGCAGACTTTTTAGAACTATTAATGATCGGAATACCTACGAAAAATTTAGAAACTTTTCTACTTAGAGATCTCACAGAGAAAGGATTAAAAAAATTCGGACATAGTATTGAAATGTGTTACAGTAATATACAAGTATGTTGAGAAATATTACTTTTTATAGTTTAATGTGTATATCATACAAGTTTAGAATGTAGATTATTTTCAGAAACTAGTCTCGAAAAATTTGACTAGTGTTGGTATGGCCTTGGTTTATCAATTAGCTGAATTGAGAGGTATGGTGAGAGTAGGTGACACATATGAAGCGTTAGGACTACGTGATGAAACACTTATAACTAATGCCATTAATGAATCTGAAGCTTTCTTGGCAAAATCATATGAAATCGAACAAGTTATAGATCAGAGTATGCGCAATTATAAAGCATTTTTCCGGTAAAAAATTGATTAATTAATTTATTTATATTTAATAATTTATTTTTAATTTATTGTTATATTTATAGATGGTTGTACGTAGCCATTCTTCAACTAACGGATGAAAGAGCACCATCGGAAGTAAGTCGTGTAAGCCAGCAGGAATTAACATTTATAGCAGAATTTCTGAGTGACTTTGATAAGCCAAAAACAAATGGTAGAGTAAATTTAGAAAAATTGGGTCAATATTTGCGTCATGAAAATTTGCAGACTCCCCTGACTTCGGAAGGAAGCGAATGGGCTACTATGCTCGATGCAAACGATTGCTTGCGCAATTACGCACATATAGTAAAGCAAAATTTTAATTTATCTTTACTACAGTCTCATGTAAAATTAGTTGCCACTGTAGAAAATGTTTTTACTGAAGCCTATCAGAGCTTAGTTGATCACTTTGTGATGATCTCTATCTCTTTGCCATCATTTACATCTCTCATGTCTTCACAAACTGTCACAAGCGATGGAAATTTCTTGTTAGCTATGAGCGAGATTGACAGCAAATTGTTAAGACTTTTTAATATAAAATATTTGTCTATAGACCCTATCTCTCTTACTTCAAAGATGATCACGTTAGATGTGAGTCAGAAGCAAGGTTAGTAGCTTAATTGTATTACATACAATTATAATATAATTAATTTGTTTCTCCATTACGTTATAAGAATAATTAACTTTTTTGCGTATCTAGGAGAATGTTCAAAAGAAAACATTGATACTGTGATAGTAGATCTGCAATTTTACTCACAAGATTATCTGAGTTTGCTTATATTGAATAAACAAACTCATGCATCATTTCTTATACAAATGCCATTACATAGTATGCTTGAATATCAAGATAATGATGCAATAATATCAATAACTGACATCATCGGTGCAACGTGGCCGAAACCATTTCAAGGAATATCTGCGAGACGACTAGCAGTCAGTGGTTCTCGGAAAGTAGCTGCTATTTTGAATGAAAATAATAGAAAAATTCGTTTACTCGAAACTGAAGCGGAACCTGAAGATGAGGAAGATGAAGAAGAGGAGGAAGGACGTTTTGTGGAAGGTATGATGGATACTACACCTAGTGCATATTTTCCTGCAGAAACAAAAACTGACGTACAAGAGTTCTACAAGGAAGAAAACTGAAGTAAAATATATTTAAGGTATGAATAACTTATATATGCCAAATGATTGATTGTAAATAATAACATTTCGTATAATTGATAATTTTGATTTATTTCTCAAAATCGATTTTAAACTTATTTATTTTAAATAACTATTTTGAATAAATTACAAGGTATATATTTCTAAAATACATGTATTGCAAAATATACACTTAAGAATAAAACACTAAAATAATGTAATTTCATAGTATATACACAACACGATTAAAACTTATGGCATTGCTTGTTCTTTCTGCATTTGTTTAAATACTTTGGGAAAATCAATGTCAAGAACAGCGTTATCTATTCCAACGTTCTCGACACGTGATGAAACACCAGGTGCATTATCTGACGTATAGCGTGCTGGAGAATTTTCTCTCGACTCCTCGAGATCTGTGAAAATGATTATATATAAAAGATAATCATATTTTCAGTATAAAAGTGCATTTTCTTTCTGTTCATTATAATTTTTATAAAAAATTACCAAAGAATCTTTGATTTCTTTTTTTCTTAACAGTAATAATTAGAAGAAGGACAGCTACAGCAACCACTAATACCATAACAGCAGTCATTCCCCGTAACAGATTTGTCTATTCAAATATATATTTTAATAAAATGCAGGCTTGTGATTATTCTTATGTATATGTACATATATGTGTATGTGTGTATATATAAAATGTATATTAAAATACCTCAAAATCATTTTCCCAAAGTTGCTCCCAATCGTTTGTAACTATTAATTCAATAGAATGAATTTTTAATTGAGAATCGTCGAATAGACCTTTTGAAAAACATTTATAAAATCCAGATTCTGCTGTTGATACACCCTAATTATAATTTTTGATAATACATCTTATTAAATATTGACTTATTTAAAAGAGAAAAATTTTAAGAATATATGATACATTTTGAAAACATACTCTAATTTGAAGCATGCCAGTCAGTACTTCATAATTATATTTCTTTTCATTTAAAGGATTTCCTGGACCAATAACATTGTTAGTTCCAAATTGCCAGAACATGAAACGATGATGTTCATCAATACTTAAGCATGGGAGTTCAGCTAAGTGTCCAGCTAGCACTTCTTTCACTGTTACTATATCATTTGCAGTTTCGGATTTTTGTAATATAAATGCTAAATAAAAAAGTATAAAAAGCCACATTGTCACCTAAAAATCAATATCAAATATACTTATATAGATTATTTCATAGTTAGAGAGAAAGAGAGAAAAACAATTTTTTCTTATATATAAAATTGTATATATATGTGTAAGAAAGTAAAAATATATTCAAGAAAATGTAAAAGTTGTATAGAAATATGTTTAATTACTATATTCTGCCACAATCAATATTAGCAAACTGTTAGATATTACTAGTCTGTCTTCTTTCATGATTACATTCTAATTATACTTATCACCTTTTTTTCACAATTACTGCAAAACCTGTTTGTTGTTCACAGATAGTTGTCACAATAATTATACAGGATAAGACTTTTCTAAGTGAATGTTGTGTAATCATAAAAACAATTCTCTCTTCCTCTCTCTCTTGCAAATAGTTATTAATTTGCTTTTATTTTTTCTGTGCAATTAAATTCAGCAACAATAGCATTTATATAAATTATTAATTAGAAATTAGAAACACTTTCATTTACTGATGAGAAGATCGCTACAAGCACTGTCATGGAGTTACTTATTTTTAACTCTGTCCTATTCGGCCTTGTGCAATACTAAGTATTTATAGTAGACTAGATCTATACTTTAGAATTGCTGTATGTTCTCAAATCCTATGCTATAAATCAATTTAATCTTACCAAAGAAAACTTTGCCTTATGTTTGAATAAAAATGAATTAATGAATAAAACAGATAAACAGATATAAAAAATATTTCTATATTTTATATATTTAAATTAATGCATACAAAACAAACATATTTTACTATTCAATACAATAATGTTGGAATATAAATTGAATAATTTATAAAAATATTTATTAAATAATTGATTATGTACAGCAAGTAACAAAATAATTTTTTATTAATATAATATATACACACTCTTAAATAACTTTAAATAAATAAGTTCATCCATTATCAATACGTAGTTTGTAACATTAATTGATAAATAACATCTATGGCTAATATTGGCAAAAGCAGCCAGAATGGTGCTAATACTGCTTTCGCTGGTAGAGACCAGTGAGGGGCCTCTAATTTCAGACAAATCAAAATCTGTGCACACAATTTCAAGATCACAGCTATCATGTATCGTGTCTGAAACAATTTTATTATACTGTAAAATTAAAATTTGATTTTACTTAATTAACTGAAGATTTTTTGTTAGAAATATTTCTTAATTATATTACGTTTCTTTTCTTACATAAAATATTTTATAAAATAAATAAAAAAATCAAATGGAATAAAATATTTTCAATCGCAAGAGGATAAAAGAAAATTTTATTTTATTTTGTTTTATCAAATTATAAAACACTTACTTCTCGCTTCAAACTAAAGTTACGTACATTCTTGCAGTACGAAATCATATTGAATACAATATAAATAAGGAGAATATTGTCGTAAAGCCACATTGGAATGAAAATTATGAACCAATTCCATTGTATTCTCTGATCAAGCCTCAAGACAAGTAAGATCAAGAATATGAGCAAATTGAACCAAGTGAACAAAGCGCGATGCAAAACCGCCATGAATTATTTAAATTAATTATATACACAATTTCTCATAAAGCACATTTGTATTGATAACTTTTGATAATTCTAACCTTTAGCGACAAATACTCTATAGCCGCTACATTCTACAGGTATCCTGCTTTATCGACGAGGTATTATCGACAGACGAAGTACCATCACTTGTTATATTTTAGATTACGTTCCAAAACTTCCTCTGAGGAAAATTTTACTCGTAATATATAATACATATAACGTATACTATAGCACATAGAGTAAAATCTTCGGAGAGGAAATTTTGGGGCTACTACGTAGCCCTAAAAAATGACATGATATAAAGCTAGTCAATAGTCACACACACTTTCCGTAACAGTAATCTCGGATCTACAATAGATTTTTAAGCCTTAAGCCATAAGGAATGGACGAATCACAATAAATTATCCTCTTCGACTGTTGATCAATTTCTTACGGCTTAAGGCTTAAAATACCTATTGTAGATCCGGACTAAGGGACTTCGCACAATAAAAGGAACAGGGAACAGAGAATAAGGGCTCTATTTTTGAAAAGAAACGTATACAAAAGTCTAAGAAAATGCTGCAGTATACGTTACAAGAATAGGGTCCCAGAAAATAAGAATTTTAACCTATCAAAAACTGTGTATTCCAAAATATATGATTTCTGATAGGTTGAAATTCTTGTTCTCTGTTCTCTGTTCCCTGTTCCTTTTATTGTGCAGAGTCCCTAACAGTAAGGTTTTCGATCAATCGCGTTGCTCGACGGTTACGGTTAGGGTATATTCACACAAACTTGCATAGCCGCATAAAAGTATGCATAAACAAAATTATCCAATCGCATTTATATCTATTGTCACGTTCGCAGTATTTTTAAAACTTGTCCAAATCACCCTTGGACAGACCACATTTTATAGATTATAGATTATAGATTAGCGCGGTACACGAAATCGCCAGGACCATATCTGACGCCTCCCCACTACGCGCCCTAACAGGGCAACGATGGAAGGGGATCCCTCTCTCTTCTCTTCAAAAAGACGCCTTTGGGGCATGAGAAACAGAAGAACAGTTAGTAACAGAAAAACAGTCAGTAAGTAGCATCTTAGCGTCTGGATCGAGTGCCCTCGAGCGGAAATTTTCTAAGTCTTCTTCCGTCGGCGAATCATTGTCCCAGTTTTGCGCGCCGCATATAAACATAATCGTTTCAATTTCTTTTAAACTAAATCAAATTCAAATTCTAAATCTAAGTAATTCTAAATTTAAGTAATCTAAGTGATTTTGTGAATTAAAATTAATAAACACCTTAGCTGAATCTGAGTAAACTTTCTAAACAAATCCTTTCTTAACTACCTTACCATATTTAATTCATACCAGTGACAACCTAATTAGCGAACTTAGACTATTATGCACATGAGAGCTACGAATCGATGAGGACGAACCCGACGCCAAGTCCAGGACAGTGGGAAGTCTGAAGGCCACGCACCGACTAACCGCGTGCCACAATCACTGACGGAGATCTCATCGTAAAGATAGAATATTTTTACTTCATCACATTTCGGTCACCGCGGACTGTGAATCCTGTTTGCATGTAGTATGTGTCCGGTGCATCCGCGTTCGCGCCCGCCTACCGGCACCCATCCGTTGGAAACCAACCCTTACACCACATGGACACGTAGCGCATGTTGCGTTCTTCATTATTCTTTCGTTGAGTAGAAAATGGCGAGACTAAATGTCCAGAGTGCTACACCTCTTTATCTGTCGATGAAAAGGAGAATTATCTAGGGATATTGCGACATTACATCCATTTAGAGTTTTCAGAACGATTCGAGATCTGCAACGAGTGTTCCGTGTCGCTGGCCACAGTATGTAACTTCACTGCCGTGATTGCCCTGAAATTTTGGAGGAGTTTCTCGGTTACCTAGACAGGATGGGGGATACACTTTGGACCTCCACGGAATCGACTATCGCTGTGTCGAGCGCGTAAATCTAGCTGAAAATTTAAACTTTTAAATTGGACAAATTTTAATTCCGCGCTCTCGTCGATGCGACATTGTACGCCTTGCACCCACCGATAATCCCAGGTCTGTTCGGATCCTGGCCACCCGCCGATCAAACCCTGGGATATAACACTATATAAATACACATAAAATGGATAATTTTCTTTATGCATACGTTTATGCAGCTATGTAAGTTTGTGTGGATATTCCCTTACGGACGACCGAATCGAGCAATGCGATTGGTCAAAAACCTGCGTTACATTTACGGTTACTGTTACGAATAGTGTGTGTGACTAGCTTAAATTAATGGAATTCTGTTGGAATTTGTTGATAACACACATTCCTTGGAAATTTCTCTTTATATTAGTTCTAAAAGATTCTCGATGGGTTTGACTAAATGATATACATATATGTGAGAGATAGTGTTTTCTGCAGTGGTATATTTAAAACGGCATATTTAAAAAATTTGTAAAAATTAATATTTTTTATTAAAAAAAATAACAAGACAAAACAATCAAAACAAACTGTACTTCACTTCATTGCGACAAACGCCGCGTCCATGTGGCAAACAGCATCAGAATCAAAAGCCCTTAGAATCTATAGTTTTCTGAAGTGCCGTGCTGCCGCGCGCGGCATTTGCCGTGTCCATCAGTAGGCATCTTTAAAGTCCTTATTAGATGTAGATACGCTTCTTCTCAAATTGAAACGGATGCTCAAGGATTCTTTCTTTTATCTTATTAATTCACTCAGTGTGACTATTAATTTTTTTATCTAGTTTGCATTATTCACTCCGGCTTAGCAGCAAGCCATCATAAATATTGCAATTGAGATTGCGTTCTGTTATTTATTATGAGAAAATTAAAAATTTACATTACAAATACTTCACAAAACTCTAAAAATTTAAATTAGAGAAAAGTTTGGTTTGGTGATTAAAAACAGAATCCCCTACATTAACTTAACCTCGAGGAATATTTCTGAATCTCTCTGAATAAACGCTACCAATCTCTCTAAATAACGCTGTCGCGCTATTATTAGCTCCACGAATAGCGTTGGTAGCGTTTGTGTCCATAACGCAAATAATGTCTCCTCGAACGCACCACAGTGTAACACTGTATCCATGGACGTATGAATATCTGGACGGAGCGTAAAGCCAGCTGGGCGAGGGGATTAAGATCTACGCGGGGGGAGGGGGATTGGCCATATCTTGTCTGGCGACATTTTAGCGCTTTATTTGAAAATCGATATATATATTATAATATTATTTGTATTTCCAGCGCATAAAAATAGGATTTTGTGTGAGGCAAAGTTAATTCAACATGTGCAATTAAAAATAATTTTCTGTTTATATTAAAAGAAGTAATAAATAAATATATATATATATATATATATGTACGAGATGTGATCAAAAAGTAAGGTGACTTTTCATTTTTATAAAAAAATATTCATTTATTCATCCAAAATTATATTATCCCCTTCAAAATAATCCCCCTCTGATACAATGCACTTGTGCCAGCGCTTTTTTCAGTCGTCAAAACACTTCTGAAATGCACTTTTGGGTATTGCCTTGAGCTCCTCCAGCGATGCAGCCTTAATCTCCTCAATCGTCGCAAATCTTCGTCCTTTCATGGGCCTTTTCAATTTTGGGAAGAGGAAAAAATCGCAGGGGGCCAAGTCTGATGAATACGGTGGCTGAGGCATGATAATAGTATTGTTTTTGGCCAAAAAACTAGTAACGACGTTTTGGAACGCAGTTTTGGAACGAATTTCGCTGACACACGTGTCATACCCAAAACATCCGTTAAAATTGATTGGCATGAGCCAAACGATATGTTAAGATCATCAGCTATTTCTCTAATCGTGATTCGACGATTTTTCAAC
>NW_017305450.1:109638-110687 GCF_001594115.1 Trachymyrmex septentrionalis
TATATATATACCCATTCTTCTTTTAATATAAACCGAAAATTATTTTCAATTGCACACGGCCGTTAAATGTTTATAAATCAAATAATTAAAAAAGGAGCTATAAGTCAAGTTATTTTAATGCTAAACCAAAAATTATATAAAACTTAATTTTATATAATTGAACAAACATTTCAACCTATAAGTCATAATTAACGTTACAAGAACCAGTAATTGCAAGTAAGCAGTTAAGGTCGCATAAAAAACATAATAAAATCCAAAATCATGTCAAATATTATTAATATAAAATATATATAATAACTGCTTCGAATTTTATATTAATAATATTTTAATATGACTTTAGATATTATTGGAATTTTTAATTTTTATATGTACTTTAATTGTACTCATAATTATCGGTACATTGTGACATTGATAATGACCTTGTGTAGGTCGAAACGTTATTCAATTATATGAAATTTAATTTCACATTACTTCCGGATTAGCATTAAAGTGATTTATTGGCTTGTAGCCTCTTTTTATTATTTATTTTATATTGAATCTTTATTTTTATTGTACAGGTCATAAATATATACCGATAAAAATTTATTTCAATATTTTTGATTAATTTACTCCTTAGTTTTTCTGTAGCTTTTATTGCTACAGCCGATTGCAACATAATGGGCATGTTGTTGATATTTTATTTTAGAAAAATATAAAATTTCATATGCGCAATATTAGTTATTTTCCATTTGCACACAAGTAAAACTAAGTCTAAAGTGAGCTGAGTATTTCATACTCAGATTAATGACGTCATTAGTTGCTTTCCATTTACTCAAATAATTCTTACTTGTAATGTCTTAATTCAGTGGAATGCGCATTCCTTTTATTAGGTGTACAAAAAAGTTCTGAGCTTTAGATTTGATACAACCGAAATAACAATTTAAATTTTATATATCTTCCCGCCCTTTTGGGGTTTTAAAACAGTAACATTTAACCTCCTGAAATGCGATACGGTTTGGCGTTTGATGCACATAACCTCAAAAATCAGTAGTGTTCACGATGGCAATTAC
>NW_017305450.1:111262-120593 GCF_001594115.1 Trachymyrmex septentrionalis
AAAAAAAGCTCAGAACTTTTTTGTACACCTAATATATTCTACAAGTGAGATTTAACTGAGTTTTCGCTTATAAGCACATGGTCTCGATCTTGTGCAGATTATAGGTAAAAATTCAATTAAGGCTATGTTCCAAAATTTGCTGCCAGTGATGCAAATGTATAGTATATGTAATATAAACTGTAGATTTGCAGCGCTGGTAGTGAATTTTGAAACATAGCTTAAATGTCACTTGTCAGAATGTAAAAGGAACGCGCAATCAACTGAATTATGATGTCACAAGCGTCACAAGTGAAAATTATCTGAGAATCAGTATAAATGGAAAGCAACTATTGTTCTCGTCACGGACGTCACGGTATCCAGCAACGATATCATATACAGGTTGAATTCCGTTTCACGCATGAAGCGGATAATGCATCATTTATCTTTGTTTCAACATTTGATGATTAACAAGAATAAATAATGCAGCGTGCGAGAAACGGAACGCAGCCACAGTTACTTTATTATTTTACCGCTAGAAAGCAGCATCAGTGTGGCATTGCAAGCATTAGTTGCGGTGCTCGAGTCAGTCCTTTTTCCCCTCTCTCTCTCTCTCTCTCCCTTCTCTTTCTCCCCTCCTCCCTCCTCCCTTCTCTCTCTCTCTCCTTCCTCTCCCCCCCATTCTCTCTCTATGTCATAGCGTTCTGTATACGGATCTTTTGTAACCCTCAGCGATAAATTTTAAGTTAGTGCTCGATAAGAATGTGATTAATTATCACTTCATGTTCATTGCGAGATCGGCATCAATTACTACTCATGTCTTTAGGTATACGTTCTAAATATTCATTTGAATTTATATTAACCCTTTATGGCTTGTGAATCAGAAACAATGAGTGACATTTCTTTGTAAACTTAGTGAGTTCCCGCCAACAAACAATATGGCGGCCCTCTCAAACCCTAAAATCTTCACCCGCCGCATCTGAGAAGACTCCGTCCAGATATTCATATGTTCATGTACTGTGTCTTACACAAAGTGTTCCAACTATGGCCTAGTTTCCACCGAGAGTTTAAATCAGATCAGAATGTAAGAACCAACCAACTATAGTCGAGCATTTCCCTGTTATTCGACTGTAACAGGGAAATACTCGACTATAGTTGGTTGGTTTTTACATTCTCATCTGGTTTAAATCCTGGGAAACTAAGTTTATGACACAGTAGCATTGTTCGTTTTGTCTCTCGGGAGCTGCTCGGGGTCACTCCAAATAAACCCAGCGTACTTGAAATGTAGGATTCACTGGTCTAATTTCCACCGAGAATTTAAACTGAATCAGAATATAAGAACCAACCAACTATACAGTATTCCCCTGTTACAGTCGAACGACAGTTCGGGAATACTCGACTGTAGTTGGTTGGTTCTTACGTTCTGATCCGGTTTAAGCCCTCGGTGGAAACTAGGTTACTGTTGGGTGCATTTGGAGAGATATTCTATTCTATTCTAAAGTTCCTCTAGTAAGAGTTAAGACATAAAACCAGAAGGCATTGCCAGATGGTCGGAAACAGCACAATTCCACCATGGTTAACAGTTGATAGTCCGACTTCGCGTTCGCGCCTTCTACACCATGAAACAGTTGCTCACACCAATTCACAGATTCACTATCCATCAAAAGGATCTGCGGCGTTTCAAGGACCTCGAAATCTGACCAATCAGAGATCGATACCCCTTATGATTTGACTCCTTACTAGAGAGACTCTACACTATTTGTGCTATAAGCGCAAACACTATCAACGCTATTCGTGGAACCAATAGCGCGATAGCGTTAGCAAGCTCCATGAACGATCCTAGCGTAACGTTGGTAGTGTTTAATCAGAGAGATATATTCGTCGAAGTTAAGTTAATGTAAGGGATTCTGTTTTCAATCACCAACCAAACTTTTCTCTGTAATTTAAATTTTTAGGGTTTTGTAAAATATTTGTAATGTAAATTTTTAATTTTCTCATAGTGAATAACAGAACGCAATCTCAATGATAGCTTTTCCCTAAGCTGAAGTGAATAATGTAATCTAGATCAAAAATTAATAATTACACTCAGTAAATTAATCAGATAAAAGAAAAAATCCTTGAGTATCCGTTATCGATTTGAGAAAAAGCGTACCTACATCTAATACGGGCTTTAAGCATCTGCAGCGGAATATTCTGCCGCGCTATACCGTAACTTTTTTCCGTACACGGGAATTAAAAATTACCAGTAATAAGATGCCTCTGACTTTCATATTTGTAATGAAATCAAATACACAAGTTGAACTTCGCAGAAACTTTGAAAAGTTAAAGATGATACACAAGTAAAAATTACGTTTACTCTAGCCGCTTAGTGGCGAACCATCAATTGCAGAGATTGAAATTGAGATTGCATTCACTATAAAATTCACTAATAAAATTTGAAATTCACACGTTACGTACGTACGTGTACTCTACGAAATTCTAAAGACAGAAAAGTTTGGTGCCACTTGAGAACAGAATCCTCTCAAACATTAATCTAACCTTGACGCTAGCAACACTACGCTCGTTCACGGATCTGTAAACGCTAACGCCAATACACTATCTTGGAAGGAATAGCGTTGATAGCGCGCAGTTGTGACGTAACACGCTACCATTAGTGACATCGTGTTTGTTAGCGCTATCTACAGCTCCGCGAACAGTTTGTAGCGCTAAATAGCGTCTCTCCGAATACACACTATGGGTATGTTCGGGAAGACGCTATCAACGCTATCAATGCAAACGCTACTAACACTGTTCATGTAGCCATTAGCGCGATAGAGATAATGAGTTCCATGAATGATTTTTAGCGTTTACGATGTAGCACTGGTACCTGCTCTTCATTGCTATAAATAATTTTTGATTCCAAGGTAATCCTCTTTTTCTTTGAAATTATGGTATTGTACGGTATAAAATAGATTTAATATTTAAGTTTAAAGTAAAATTTTTATGTTATTTATTTGCACATATTTGTCATAATTTAAAGTTATGTTATCTGAGATTATGTTTAAAAAGTTACGTGATAAAAATAGCGTAATTTATTAATATCTGCATGTTTTAATGTATAAAAATCATGAAAATGGCAGGAACAGAAGAGACAGGAAACTACAGGAAACTGAAATGGAAAAAAACAGTTCACTGCCTTCACTATTACTAGCGTTCATGAAACTCACAAACGCTAACGCTACCCATGCACAACCTCGGAGGCAAGAGCGTTGGTAGTGCAAGTTATGGCGACAAACGCTATCGACAATGACGTCACGGATGGTGTTCGTAGCGTTGGGAGCTCTCCGGACAGCGTTAGCGTTCGATAGCACTAGTAGTGAGCTCCCCGAACATATCCTATGTACGACATCATCGTAATAATGAATGCCAGATGTCATATGACGGATGTCATGCGTAGTGTGAATTCTATGTTTAAGTACGGATTCATACGAAGCGATCCCGAACAGCTCCTGAGAGACAAAGGTACGTTCGAAAATAAGTTTGATTGATGTTGAAAAAGAAAGTAAAGTTGGTAATATTGAAAATTATCAACGCTGCGTTTTGTTTCTCCCACTGGGATTGCTGGGAGACCAAAGTAATGGTGAATATAAAAATAGAAAAGAAAGCTATTTAAAATGTTACAAGATGTACATAAGTAAAACATTAAATGTTCTTATAATATATAACATGTTGTTCAACATTAACTTTATGTATAACTCGTAGAGATGTTGTATACTTAATTGTAATCGTAACTAAATACAATAGAATACAAATCTATTCAATTCTAATCTCTGATTTTTCTTACTCTTTTTCTTTTATGCTTACTCTGGATATATGTAAAAGAGAGTTTATGTAAGCTAAATCTTCTGTATTAGTTTTAAGTTTATTTTTAAATATCGCGCATTAGAGTTTCCACTGTGATTCCAACGACTAAGAAGAGAGGGCGGTGTAGCGTAAGTGGCGCGAATTGAGAAGTGTGTGAGTCTCCTGCTTTTCAAGAAAATATACACGGGACAATAAAGGAGAATATTTTTTTACGTGCAATCAATTGTGTTTTGCCATTTTTAACGTTGGTCCTTCGAGCCGCATAATACCTGCGATAATACCTGGATCTAGTTTGGATCGCATTAAGATTCGTGCGGATCTGATGAATTCTGAGCGTGACGAAAAGTCAGAGAGCCAAGCAATGTTAGAAGTTATCGATTTAGTGAGGCTATGCAAAGGGCAAAATGACAAGACTGCGAACGAAAGTATTAGAAGCAATGCAACAAGAAAGACTGGCATTGGATTCGACAAAGATCAAGCAAGGTTTGAAAAGCTCGAAAAAGCATATCGCGAGTTCGAGAACATTCAAAGACAGTTACTGGAACAGTTAGGCAAACTTTCTGCGGAAGATGCAGTAGAAGAGGAGCAGATCGAGGAAAAGTATTTCGAGGTAAAAATTTTATTGAAATAATTTATCAAGCAGACGTCCAAAAAAGACGCTGCATTGCAAAATTCAAACGCGATAACGAAATTGCTACAGCAACAAACAGAGCTGATGCAACAATTTCAGTTCGTTACTCAAGGCGACCAATCAGCCACCACAATCGCGAGATAACGACACGTTAACGGCCATACTTGTCCAATAAACGGACATTTTAGATCGCGTGACGAACACCACAGGCTCGGTTAGCATAGATAATAGAGTTAAGTTGCCTATTTGCGCGTTTCGATGGAAAGATTGAGGAATGGAAGTACTTCTCGAACAGTTTCCGCTCAATTATACATGAAAAGGCGCATCTATCAAAAAATTTCAGTATTTAATGTCATCGCTTTCCGGTGTCGCCGTGAAAATAATCAAATCAATCGAGATAACCGGGCAGAATTACCATATTGCATGGGAATTACTGCAACAAAGGTATGACAATCCTAGATCGCTTAAAAAGAAACATTTAATGTTTATTCGCGATGCCGACCGTAGGGAACGAATTCGCGAGGGCAATTCGAGAGTTAGTTGACTATACTGCTAGACACTTGCGAATGTTGAAGGTTTTAGAAGCAGACACACATGGGATGACCTCGTAATACACATGATGGAATCTAAATTCGATGCTAGAACTCTTCGAGCTTGGGAAGAGGAAATAAAGCTAGACGAAAGTGCAAAATTAGATATGTTTGAGTTCCTGAAAAGGAGACGCCAAACTCTCGAACGTATTGAGTCAAGATCAGCGGATAAGAAAGGCCAAAAGAAGGAGAATAGCGCGATAAGAGTTATATTGCACATCAAAGAAGTTAAACGATTAAAACTATGCTTAAACTGTCTAAGCACGACTACGTAAAAACTTGTCGATTGAGCTCTTGTAGAGAATGTTCCGGGCTACATAACACGCTATGCCATCTACCAACTAGCAAAGATTCTGGTAAATCAGAAGAATCGCGAACACAAGCCGACAATGGGCAATCACGTGTAAATGTTGCGGTTCATCACGCGTCAACTAATGAAAGAGAAAGATGTGTTTTCATGGCCACTGCTATGTTGGAAGCATAACAGCGCAGCGTAATAGCTCGAGCGTTCCAATTTGAGTGCTTCTAGACAGCGCAAGCGAAGCAAACTTTATCACTCGGTCAGCCCACAATAGATTAGGTTTGAAATGTAATAGAGCTTTCGAGATCGTAACCGGATTAAATAAAATCGAAAATCAGTTTAACAGTGCTTGCGATGTAAGTGCGATAAAAATGTTCTAATTTCGAAATCATCGTTTAATGTTTAATTGTACCCGAATCACGAGGAATTTACTTTCTGCAAAAATAGAACGTGACAAATTGCAAATACCTGCCAACATCAGACTAGCCGATTCGGACTTTCACACGGACCGGTGGATTAATAGGCGCGGAATTCTTTTTTGACTTGTTAGAAGCGAACAAAATAGAACTCGGTAAGGATTATTTAGTGCAGAATACGAAACTAGGATGGGTAATGGCAGAACCCATTCCATTAGTAACATTCAAGAATTCGGTAGTCAAGTAAAGAACAACAAGTGTTTTAACGTATTCATTAAAATCCTGTGAAACATTAAACGAGAATCTAAAGCGATTCTGGGAATTGGAATATTATGACGATAAAAGGGCACGAACGCTGTCTTATAAAGAAAAGAAGTGTGAACTATACTTTGAGCAGACCACTACGCGTGCCAGCGATGGCAGATTTATAGTAAAGTTACCGTTTTGCGAGAAAAAGGTACCCATAGCCCATAGGCGACAACAAAGAAGTAGCACTTAAAAGATTAAATAGCTTTAAACGTATTCTCAAAGGCAATGAAGTTATTCGCGAACATTACATTAACTTCATACAGGAATACCTTGACTTAGGGCATATGTCAATCGCACTATCCTAGCAACCGCAAGAATATAGTTTACTCCGCACCACGGAGTGTTGAAAAAATCTAGTAGCAGCACCAAGTTACGCGTGGTACTTGACGCCTCTGCTAGAAATAACAAGGGTGTGTCTTTGAACGATGCTCTCCTCGTCGGATTCGTCTTACAAGACAATTTAATTCACATAATTATATGATTCCGGACATAATTGCAGTAACGGCCAATTTATAGAAAATGTATCGCCAAGTTCATGAGAATGATCGGGATTTTCAGCGCATATTATGGCGTTTCTCTACAGACGCATCCGTGAAGAATTATAGTTTGAATACCGTCACGTACGGTCAAGCATGCGCATTTTATTTGGCAGTTCGATGTTTACGACAGCTGATATATAAAGAGTCAGATGACTCATTCTCTTGCGGCACAAGCACTATTAAAGGATACTTATGTTGATGACATAATATCGAGAACAGACACTATCCAAAATGCACGTGCCTTGCAAAGACAGTTGACCGATCTTTTACGTTCTACAGACATCACGATTATTTTCTTTCAAAAGAATTGACTCCACGTCGCGATTACGAGATTCAAGTGGAGTCCGCTGATAACGGTTTGATAGATCTGAAAAGAGGGACCGAACGGGCTCCGCGAAAACTAGTAAACGCTAATCAACTCGGAAGGAATAACAATCTTAATGCAGGCCCGAAAAGTGACAAGATTGCAAAAGACATTATAAATGTATCGAAGTCACGCAATAATAAAAATCCAAGCTTTGTCGTCCCAGACTGACCAACAATTTCATCTTAAGAAAACAGGCACCACATCGCGCTTAAAAATCATAAAACACATGGAATAGCTTCTCACGGTAACGTTATCTAAGATCGGATTCACGACTGACAACTGGTTGGCCTGCACGCAAAACTAGTGCACGGTAACCGTCTGTTTACCTAGCTATATTTTCCACGAGAATAACAGAATTCGTTATCCGTCTGGAGCAATCTTGCCTCTTTAAAGAAAAACGTAAATCATTTCTTTTCTTCTCGAAACCTCTTTAACGATGCACTTTAAATTAACAACGATAGGACGCTATAAAAATCTCGCGTGACATTGCAACTAACATTTGCATCCAAGATAAAGGGCAATACGCCCTTTTTTCGGGGTATAAATAGAGGTCCCGCGGAAGCGCAGAGCGTCAGTACGAGAGTCAAAGGAATTAAGTCCACGTCAGTAAAATTCACTCTGCTTGCGTCAGTTCACGCAAAAACTAGTGCCTTTGTTCGTCGCGCATCTCAGTGCTTATTTAATCTATTTTTGTACGCCGTGTGCTCTCTGAGACCATCCAGTCATCGTTCACTGGGCCTTCCTGGCGCTCTTGCGTGGACAGCGGACCTCATCATCAATCCGCGATCTCGTAGACCAAGCACCAAAAGTAAGTCGGCTTGTTATTCCATCCGATCATGCACGCGCCTGCCCGTATTTAAACATGTTGAATCAGCTTAGTGTGCTTGTGTGAGTAATGTGGGTGCGCTATCGATGTTTAACGAAAAGGCCCGAGTGCCTCCGTGTCATGTCTCGACTATTTTTGTTATTCGGGTTGACCGTCGCGTTGCCATGTTACTCTAACAAAAAAAAAGGAAAGTTAGACTCTTGCATCGTTGCCATGCGAGTCAGTCTCGTCTCGTCTGTTCATCAATAAAGACCTTTTTTTTCTTCTCAAAAAGCAAATTGAATTTAATAACTGATTCAAGCCTCAACAGGTTATGGGCCCAGGCACGATTACAGTGCGTTCAATTTGCTAAGTATAAATAAAAATGCCAGACGAATTTTCTGTGGGGCACGTGCCAAAATTCGATGGAACAAATTTCCTCGAATGGAAATTCCAGATGGAAGCGACTTTGAGAGCTTGTGGTCTTTACGAAATTGTAGACGGTACAAACGTAAGACCTACAGCAGCTGAAGAGGAGCGTGTGAAGGCGTGGGTGAAAGACAACGCAAAAGCGATATTTATCATTTCGAGAGCAATGGAGTACAAACAACTAGAAAGTTTACTAGTATGTACCGGCAAGGAAATGTGGGATACACTCGCAAAAATCCACCAGCAAAATTCAGCAGCGAACAAGCTCGTATTAATGAAATGGTTCCATGAATATCGAATGGGAGCGACGGATTCGACCGTTCAGCATGTAGCAAAAGTACAGAATTTGGCGATACAGTTACGTGATCTCGGAGACAATGTGTCCGACTTGACAATCATGGCGAAAATACTATCGAGTTTAACCTCAAAATTTAGCATCCTGCAGACAGCGTGGGACAGTGTCGATCCTGATCGACAAAGCGTAGAGTATCTGCAAGAACGACTTATCACCGAGGAAAGTCGTTTGGTAGCTGAAAAGGAAGAAAGTACGGCATTTTCAGCGATGCGGATCATCAGCGAGAGGCTGGCAGTTCAAAACACAAAGGAGACTCGAAAGGAAGAAATGAGGTAAACAAAAGACGTGAGAAGAAAAAAAAGGACGTCGAGTGCTATCGTTGTCAAGAGAAGGGGCATTACGCACGTGATTGCCCGACGCGAAAACAAAGAAAAACTGCCAGTGACGAAAGTGAGACGCGAGGAAGCGTGTTTATCGTTGAAAGTTCGCGAAGTGTAAACAACAGTTAAAAAAACAGTCGGTTTGGTAAAATGCCTGAGAATGTCAAAAATCAATGGCTACAACTGGATAAGAAAGATATCTGGTATGTCGACAGTGGTGCTTCACGGCACATCACGTTTCGACGTGAATGGTTTACCGAGTTCCGTCCGCTCAGAGGCACAACGGTATCGGTCGGAGACGACGGCGTGTGCGAGGTGTCAGGCGAAGGAACTGTAATTATCGATAAGCTCGTCAACGGCGTGTGGCGCGAGGCGCGCATAGAAAATGTGCTCTATGTACCGAAAGTGCGCAACAACCTGTTTTCCGTCGGTGTATGTACTTCGAGAGGC
>NW_017305450.1:121827-127388 GCF_001594115.1 Trachymyrmex septentrionalis
ACTGGCTCGCTGTAAAAAGAATTTTCGCCTATCTAATCCAAACGGTAGATTTAGGAATTGAATATCGAAGCGGCGGAAGCGAATACGACTTAGTTGGTTTCTCCGATGCGGATTACGCTGGAGATTTGGAAACAAGAAGGTCAACGACCCTCCGAGGTTTGTTAGATAATATTGGACATCGTTGTAGTAGTGCCACATTGTTGTGTGTTGATAACCAGAGCTCTATAAAGCTAGCGAAAAACCCAGAGTTTCATCAGAGGACAAAACACATCGACGTCCGATATCATTATATACGAGAGATGATTGAAAAAGGCGAAATTCGAGTCGAATATATCGCGTCTGAAATACAAAAGGCGGATATATTAACGAAAGCTCTGCCGAAAGAGAGATTTAGACGTCTGCGAGATAGTATAGGGATGCGTGTGAATGTAAACAAGCACTCAAGCGGCGGAAGTGTTGAATCAGCTTAGTGTGTTTGTGTGAGTAATGTAAGAGCGCTATCGATGTTTAACGAAAAGGCCCGAGTGCCTCCGTGTCATGTCTCGACCGTTTTTGTTATTCGGGTTGACATGTTACTCTAACAAAAAAAAAGGAAAGTTAGACTCTTGCATCGTTGCCATGCGAGTCAGTCTCGTCTCGTCTGTTCATCAATAAAGACCTTTTTTTTCTTCTCAAAAAGCAAATTGAATTTAATAACTGATTCAAGCCTCAACAAAACACATTTACACACACACGCACGCACGCACACACGCGCGCGCGCACACACACACACACACACACATATGCACACAAGTACATACACATTATATAAATCATACAATTATTTTTAATCCTTCGATTATAGTGCGCGTCCGTAGCTCAAAAAAGTCTCGGGGACGAATCCCTTATGTCTGGAGAAGTAGGCAGGGTCGTTCTACGCAAAACGTGCCGCCTCTACCGACCGACGATTTCTTGGAAGTGTCATATCGCCAGTCAACGACTGATCGGAGCCCCTAGATTTAACGTCTCTCTCCATACTTGACCCGGCTATCAGGAAAATTCTAAATTATACTTCTCCCCTCGAAGAGCGATTCCCTTCCTCTCATCCTCTCGAGGACCGATTTCCTCTCCCTCTTTCTCTCGAAGAGCGCTTCCCTCCTCCTCCTCCATTAAATCCGCTCCCGTCTCCTCCATTCCAATCAGATCTCACGCCGATTGACTGGGATCGGCTTTTCCGACTCTATTCCTCCTCTATCAACAAAGGAGATAAACTGATGATAGTCTATATTCCTGGAAACCCCACTCCGTCCTGTAACGTACATGTTGATTTTACAAAAATCAGTGCTAAAGATAAATATAATAGGTTTCTGTGTGAGTGTGTGTGTATGTGTATTAAAAAGAGGAAGAGGAACTTCTTATAGATTCGATGAGATATTCAAGTGACTGGAATATCTCATCGTAGGACCTGTCTTCCGGAGGAACTAAGGAGAGAGAGGGAGCAGAAGGTTCTGAATTTTGGAAATTATCGAGGGTAGGAGAATAAGAGGGGAAATTCAAAATCCAAGGAAGGCTCCGGAGGTGTATTACTAGAGGAACTGTTAATTGGATTGTCAGAGGTAAGATCTACCACAGAGGGACGTCGGGAGAGGCTCAATCTTGATATTTCTGGCGCCAATGAGCCCTTCTAAGTTGATGACGGGCTTGAGGGGAGATGAATTGCCCGGTCTGTATCCGCGTAATAATCGGAATGCTAGCCTTTCTAAGTTTTTCGAGCTTGGCCTGCTTCTTGCGTCCTGCTCTGTGTTTATTTCACCAGACCATCTATTAAAATTTTCTCTCGTTAGCATCGTGCCCATGATGGATAATTAGGAGAATGTAGAAGGAGAAGGATAATTCCGAACAGAAGGGAGGGGAAGACAGATTTTTCAGGAGTTATGATTTGGTTCTAGGGAGAGACCAATTGGATTACTTAAGGCGTTTTATCACTTAAATATTTCTGAATAAAGAAAAAGGTAAATTACCTAAAGCGTTTTATCGCTTAAGTAATTCTGAATAAGAAAAAGGAGAAAAAGGAGAAGTATTTTTATGTAGTAGAGAAGGTAGGCTGAGTGTGTCTGCGGTTAAAGAGAGAGAAAGATTGAGGAGAAATAAAAGAGCGAGAGAATATTGATGATCGTATAACTTTAAAATTAATTTAACACGAGAAAGGGAAAAAGAAAATTTGTTCTTCCTATTTGCTGGAGGTAATGGCGAACTATAGCGGGAGTCCTCGTGTTTCAGTGATGCCTCTTCATCAAGGGTGAAAGATCTTTGAACGTAAACTACTGATTTTTGGGATTGCACCAAGCCGAGAATTCCGCAGTTCTAGCTTGCAAATTTCGTATTGAGCAATGTAAAACAATCGCTTATAGACCGCAGTCGAACGGTTCGGTCGAACGCTCGCATTACACCTTATGGTATCTGAAACAGTTCACGAGAGAAAACAATTGGCATGAATATCTGAAATTAACTACTTTCTCGTACAACACCAGTGCATGAAGGGACGCAATACCGTTCGAGCTCATATTCGGAAAAGCGGCTGAAATTCCGGCAAGCGACCTGCCACTGAACGGAATGACTAACGCAACATATTGTAATTATCTCATCACACTCTTTAATAAACTTAAAGATACGCAAGTGATTGCGCGCGAGAATTTGATTCAATCAAAGAAACGTTCGAAAATTTACTACGACCGCAAAGTGAAACCGCGAAGTTTTAGTATAGGCGACTCTGTCTATCTCCTAAAAAAACCGAGAAAGAATAAATTAAGTAATCCATACACAGGCCCGTATGAAATGATCGAAGTATTAATAAATTGTAACGTTAAGTTAAGAGTCAATTGTAATAAAACGCGCGTAGTACACATAGATAAATTAAAGTTAGCTTAGGGGGCGATGCCAGCTATAGCCGAATCTACCTTCTAGGGAATTACTAGCGGGGCTCTCTCATCAGTCGTGA
Organism: Trachymyrmex septentrionalis; assembly: GCF_001594115.1. Taxonomy (NCBI): domain Eukaryota; kingdom Metazoa; phylum Arthropoda; class Insecta; order Hymenoptera; family Formicidae; genus Trachymyrmex; species Trachymyrmex septentrionalis. The sequence continues at coordinate 124,805 of NW_017305450.1, forward strand.
TGAGTGTATACGAGGGGATAACCACGTACTTCATCGTCATTGTCGTCGCGATGCTGCCAGTGCTGGTACGTGAACTAATTGACTATGACTGCAGAAACGAGGACCTGAACATCACCACCCTCTTACTTCTGGATGTCGCGACATGTAACATGGAGGATGTGGAGCCTAGGAAGGAGGAGATTTACCTGCAACTGTTGCGATTATCCGATTTCGACCGAACAGAAGTACTGCAATGCCAGCTAAAAATCGACAGAACAATTTTCTATTGTGAGATGCATTCACACGTAGCGATCGTGAATGGCGGACGAAGGAAGTATGTTCAGGAGCTCGGCGCCGACGCCTGCAGAAAACTGTGTGATATCGAATCATTAATCTTGGTCTCCATGGTGATCGACAAGATCTAGAGGAACGCAACGAATTGGCGCAGCGTAACTTTCGCCGGCAGAGTGGATGTGAATAGAGTATGCCATGGTTTTACGTATCATGCCATCTCAGGAGCCGACTCGGCTCTTGGGATAGCATGATCGTCCAGGCTTCTGTAAAGATAACGACGCGGACCCTCGAAACATCAATCAGAAGGTCTACAGGCGAGATCATGCTCCCTACAGGTATCAAATCGCGGACAGATCATGCACGGACGCCGGAGGAGTCGAGACATATTGGAAGACACTCTTCATCGATCACTGCTATTTGGACCACTACGACGTCTTATATGAGGGTTCGGGCAGCAAACTCTCCGCCCAAACTTAAACATGCCCCCCACTACGATCTACACGGTGACCATGAGGGATACTACTTTTGCGTTGTCAAGAACGGAAGAGGTTAAGCCCCTACATGCAGGTACAAGTTGTCTCGCACAGAGCACCCCAAATTGTTAGTTGAGACCCAGCCTGAGCAAACTTTCAAGGCGCGAAACAGTACGTCCGTAGGCAACCTCGACACATTTACCTATGTGAACTTGAAGTTCGTGTATACGAGAAACACGTTAAAAGTCAATTCATCTAACTTTGCCGTAATATCATGAAGTGCGCCCTGGAACGACAGAGTCTTCAAAATGCCTTCTCACTCTTGAGCATCGCCCCAGACGAGATGACCTTCCGGATTATGAAGACGTCGAGATACACCGCAGTAGTTACTGGAGAGATCATCCATTTGATCAGATTGTCTACCGGCGGAGTGTAAAGTTCGATACACGGAGGAATGCTATAATGCGCTGCCTGTGACGTACCGTAACACTTCTATGTTCCTACTTCTCCGCTCTCGCATCCTGACACGCCAGGACACAACACGGGACTGCAGTGACCTGCTCCTTGTGATGTAAAAATTGGAGGAAGTCTGGTTCAAGATCACAAACCGGCCAATAGAAGTATCCCACCGACAATTCAGCCTCTCACGCGGCCGGCTTGGAGGTACGTTAGCTCGGATTCTTTGGCGACCAGTGGCATTTACTCGAATGAGAATCTAAGCCATTTGAAAAAAATCACAACATGTTTGCCGTGGAGAAGCCCTCGACCCTCAATATCATCGCCCGCGGTGCTATGGAGCAGGCGATCCTCTCGGGCAGCATTTCGATGTTGAACCTCCTCGATGAGTAGACTCTCAACAAAATAGCCAAAGGAGCAGAATAATGACTTTGGCAGTGCTTCATAATATTCGGCTCAGCAAGCGCCGGAATCCTTGCTATTTTCATCATTGTGCATGTCACAAAATTAGTCATCGACACATGGTTATACCCTGTACGCCGTTTATGGATGAAGTATTCATCTACTCTGGAGCTCCGTGGCGAATCTTTTGTTGCTTTTCGCGCGCCCGCTGCGCACATAAACACCGCCGAAGGCTAGAAACTACATTCTAACAAATACCGAAGGACGACGAATAGGAATTTGCATTGGAAACTGACAATGCAACCACGGAAACAACGATCCCGGAGTAGTGTGTAGTAGGCAAGCCCGATAACACACATTCTTATAGCGAATTGCAAAAATACAATACCTCTCTGAAATTTAACCTCTTATTAATACTTATAAGTTATAGAATATAGGCTCTAATTATACTTCCTATCACTTGTAGAATATAGCGGGACTTAACAATGCAAAAATGCTGGACTATTGTCCAACATTTTTCAGATAAGGGAGGGGGAATTACGTCCGCTCGACAGTAGATTCATTGAAACTGAGTGCATATTTTTCTTCTTGTTCGCGTGTACTGACTAGCGCTCTGAGTGTGACGTAACGCCACTCTTACATGATACGATCCTAGATCGCCGCGCGGAGAATCTGCCCTAAGGCAAAGCGCTCTTCCCGTTGCAACAGCGCTTAGAGAAGGGGCGTGGTACGCCTAATCCTTTGGGACCGAGGCCTCCTATGTCTCTCTTTGAGTTCCGGACTTCCGACCATACGGGCCAAGTTACTGACGGTTCCCGCTGAGCTATTCAAGTTTAAGCCACGTGTATAGGTTCAAAGGATTGCCAATCCATCAAAATTTCTCTGCATCTTTGCTCATACCTTCTCACCGAACTTCCTTTAGAATTGCGTAAACCTTTCGAAGCTCTGTGCGAATATATATATATATATATATATATATA
>NW_017305450.1:127488-135143 GCF_001594115.1 Trachymyrmex septentrionalis
CGCAGTCTCGTTATTTAATAGCCAGACCTCGTATATAATATATATATATATATTATACAATATTCTCTCTTATACAAAGGTTGCGTGTGACTTAAAAAAAAACGCGACAGAAATGTCTTTACGCAACCACTCTTAAAGGCAACACAAAATCTCGAAACCGATAGTTGGGCGCCAAGCACGAGTGAGTGTGCTACTCTTTATCGAAATTATTCGGGATATTTTTCTCGCGACATTCCATCGAAACTACGGCGGTACTCGTAACCGGTAGCAAAACCTCAGGAATGGCGGAGGGGGCGGTTCATGGTCGAGGATAGAGGATTGTTTGGAAAAACGAATGAGCGACGGCAATGAACCGGCACAATAATTAGTAATAATAAAAGTAACAAATATATTTGATTAATCTCCGACGTACTCGCGTACGTTGACAAGATCACGGCGACAGTATTTGATCGGAATGCGTTATTTTAGCATGGTCCCGATACGCTCTACGCGGTGCGTATCAATTACACTAACTCTCGGCGACACGAGCTCACGCTACGCAAATTTTGATTAAGAATATTTCTCGCAAATTTCATGAACAATAGCTCGATGCCTTGATAGCCGAGATAAGAGACGGTATTATCACAAACACGGCGCGACCTCGTGCTCATCCGCGGGGCTTTGAACCGTTTTACAGAAAGTCGGAAAAAATAGAGTACACGCAGACACCACGATATAAAATTTCGATTCAACAATGCAACTCGATACGCGACAAGACCTAACGACAATGACTAGGCTGTGGCTTAGGCGGACGCGGAAAATAACTCTCTCGAAAATCTTATAACGCGCGCGCGAGTCATCGCGAAAAGCGACAGGCTTAGACGCAAATATCGCAAAAAACCTAACGCACGACACTTCCGCGTGCGTCTCACATACAAATCCGACAACGATAATTGCACGCGCCTCCCGGACATGGAAATTGGTGACCTTACACTTTCGTGGCGTTCGTCTCATTCCGTTGACCCTTTGTTCGACACTCGGTTCTCTATATTAAGTCCTTGGTATTCCATGTCCTTCACCGGTGCTCCTTACTCGCTCGCCACAGCACAAGGGCGCTGATCCTCCTGGGGATGCAGGGGCACACAGTGATCGCTATCTCCACAGAGGGCCTTATCGCGTCTAATTGGCGTGCGGTCCTACGACTCCGCGAATCACGTGAGCCATGTCACTCACGTATCCTGCATCCTGGCGCGCGACTGGATCGCAGGGTTTTCTTCGATCGCTTAGGAGACTCTCCCGAATCTTCGTCTTACGAGAGACTCGCATCTCGGTGTCGGCGTCCCCGTAGACGGTGCCTCCGCTTCCGACCTTAGTGCCGACTCAAGGGAGATCTCCGCAGCTCCGTCATGGGGTCTCTCGCCGACACTTGGGCGTAGAGTGGCCATCCCCGACTGCGGTCCTCGCGATCACTCCGCCATGCGCCTGTAATAGAATGCGATAGAGCATATTTCGGACTAAAAGCAAAAATAGCGAATGAAGCGATATCACTTGCGTGCTACCCGTCTGTTAGGATGCTGGTCGCCAATTCGTTCTCAATCGCTCCTTCTCCAACTCTCAATCCGTCTTCTCTTTTCATCTATGTTCGATGAGATGAAGCAAAATTTACAAGGTCGCAAGGTGATCGCCAATTATCCTGTAAAACTCGCGATACGATAACGGAAGAACGATAAACCGATGCAAAAAATCTGCGAGATGCATAAACAAAACGAAACAAACGCGAAATGATGTTACAAAAATGCGCAGATACATCCGCCTTCTAAAAAGTGGAAGGACCCAGGATGCCCGAGCTGTGCTATTCGGTCGGATCTTACGACTCTTGTGACGGACGGAAAATGTCACATCACAACATATATATAAATTTTTTTTTTTTCAAACTATTAGGACCTCTGAATAATCATCATTGTTCAGTAATACGTAATAGCATAATAACAGATAAATCGTGTGAAATCGTGGTCTATCCTAATATTATTGCGTCTTATAATTAATGCTAATAATAAGCAGTTTGCGTTAAATTAATAATTATTTTTTATATCTATTTTGTGGAATTCATTACCACATGTTCTTTTATTAGAGTATGAAGACTAATCAATTATACGAATCAGCGATTTGTAAGGATCTAGTGTTAACAATCTTAACGATAAATATATGTAAGTGCAATTGCAAGAGCTCTAAGAGTTATTTCGGTTCCCTAATTGAATCCCCTAAGATTTCATTCCTTCAGCCTCATTAAGTTTTACGACAAACAAGTCCCTGTGGAATTCCTACACAGGATACCGAATCATGCCGCTCACCGTACAAGGAGACGCCAAGAGACGCTGGACCACCTCACAGACGACCAGAAACCTCGAGTGAGTTATCCTCGCATATCTCACGGCGTTCGGACTACCCGCGTGTTTCTACGCTCTCAGCCACGTAGACGCTGCCATATTCAGGTTGGATGCGTCGCTGAGACGCCGTGTAACACTCCGTGTTCTTTCACGACCCTAGCAACGCTACGCACCGGTGCCGCCGCGTGCTGTCGAATCAGATGCAGTAACGAGTCGGACAATTTTCATCTCGCAAATCGGAATATGTCATAATTCTACGCGATGTGCCCATGCACCAGTGCGTGTAACACGCGAGGTAATAAAGGGTGTCCCAAAATTAACGCAAGATTTGAATTAAATAGAAAACACAGTTTTTAGTCTTTTGATTGTTATTTTTTTATTGAATCATAAAGTACATAGGATAGGGTTATTTGTGGAATAACACATCGGGCAAATGGCCTCCACGGCTTTGCATGCACATACGCACTCGTTTGTCGAAATTTTCCATGACCATTTTGCATAAATGTGGCTGAATTTCGTTGATGCAGCGTTGAATCTCCTCCTTTAATGCACGGGTGGTTGTGGGCTTGTTGACATAGACCTGTGATTTCAAATAACCCCATAAAAAGAAATCTAATGGTGTTAAATCACACGATCTAGGGGGCGATTTTGGCGATTAACAAAGCCATCAAGGTGAAAATGTGCTTCATCGCTTAGGATGATTTTGCTCGAAAAATCAGCATCCATTTGTTGATGTTCAATAATCCATTTTCACGCTTCATTTTCACTAACCCTAAACTGTCAGCTGTTAAATTGTTTTTTTTTTTGGTTGCCAACACTTTACTGCACAAATGGCGGCAAATTCAAATCTTGCGTTAATTTTGGGACACCCTTTATCTTAGACGATATCTACTGCGCGTGGATTTTCAATTCGCTTTGCGTTTTGTCGCGAGTCTATTTGCACCGTGTTGACCAGAAAGTTCTCTGTGCCACGTGTTACGCCACAGAGCCATCTTCCGTGAGAGAAGACTGCCATTGTTTGCACATCGGATTGCCGCTTCGCATCGATAGTTGCGCTGGATGTTCACTTTCTACCACACATCCAATCGTAAATTGTGGTATCTGCGCAGCGGTACATGCGCGTTTTATTCTGTTTCTGATCGGAACAGGCGAGCGGCTGTGTGACGAGTCCACCATCATAACGATATCGCAATCTCGGGTCTAACACGGGATAGGCATTGGAGGCCACGGCGACGAATCCGCAAAATACGCTAACTCATGAAATCGGCCGTAACACTTCAGATTCCTCACCGTGGTGATCGCTGGGTGACTGGATGAGTGGACGCCGTGAGCGGAGCCTAGCGAAAAGTACCGAAGTGATTTGGGAATCTGAACGCACTCTAAGATAAGAGTGTCCTTCATGCATATAGTAACTTAAATAGTAACGTAAATATATCAGATTTAATATAAATTATACATATATAACTAATATAATGATATATAATTAAAATATATATAATAATGATAAAAAATATAAGATAAATATCTTACCAATATCTTAAGTCCCGACCTGTAAAACTTAATAGATGATTACTTAATAGATGATTAAAAATACTTGGCCTTCTTTGAGTTATGGTTTATACTGTTTATAACACAGACATAACCTGAAATTTTAATTTTCGTACAGATGCACGTCAACATGTTGAGATAGTACAGGAAGTCTTTAATGCTACTACTCATTCCATTCGGCTCAAGGAACCGGGTGGTTTTTTTATCCTATCGGATGGATAGAGTATAGGAATCTGAACATTCTACCTAAGCGACCAATAAAGGCACTTAAAAGGAATCTGAACGCTTTCTTGGTGTCGGGATGGGGCACCTGGGTGGGGAATCTGAACGCAGCCTAAGATGTCGTCCCATAGAGCAGAAATTGGCAATGAAACGGAACACGCGGAATCAACACGACGAATCACAGCAATTCCTTTTTTTTCTTACGCTTTTCCTAAATCCTTTATGTCCCATTGAGCGGAATAAGCAGAAGCGGAACACGCGGAATAATATAAAATCATACTTTTTATGTTATTTACAATACTGTAATAATAAAAATAGTATTTTAATGTAAATATAATAATGTATATAACAAACTAGTAAACATTAGAATTTCTTTAGCAGTAAAATATTTTTAACATAATCATAAAACTATCTCATAATTGGCTGAAACTTTATTCTGCTGCACTTACCGCTCAATGAGATATAAGAGAAAAAAAAATAAACGGAATCGTAGGCTGTTGATTAATATCTACATTCATATTTACTGTAATTATCGAATCATTAACATTCTACTACTATATCCATATTAATGAAAAAGACAAAAAACAGTATGTAATTAATCGCATTACAGACAATGGCTGTAATTGTACAGCATATAATATTGAGGTTATGTGCAATTTTCATTCATTTCGTAAATTATAGCGGTGAAATTATAACAAAAAAATAGTAGAACGACTGTGATTCGTCGTGTTGATTCCGCGAGTTCCGTACCGTTGTCAATTTCTGCTTTATGGGACGGCATTTTAAGGTGCTTTTTCATGAGCATCAAGACAATTTTGTGACGTCATGTTCAGCGTTGACGCTTAAAAGTTCAGATTTTTCAACTTCTAAGCGTCACGCGCGTAAAAACTGTTTTTTTTTTAAAGCGAAATAGATTCATTAGATGTACTTAGTAAATTAGTCAATTATATATTATAGTAAAATTATATATACATTTTCAATATATAATAAAGATATTGAAGAAATAAATTTAATTTCAGCAGGTTTTAGTAAATACTTGTGAAGTTTGCGAAATTATCGTGAATGAAGCTGAGATAGTTAATCACAATTGCGTGATAAGATATTACGTGACAAAATATTCTAGTAGATAGTAATTCAAGATATTTTTATCCACAATGTAGTAAGAGTTCATTCAATTAAAAGTATTGATTTTATAAAACTCTTGATTTGATTAACTTTTTTTTTAGAATTATATATCGAATAAAATTTCTTAAATCGAATTTTTTAATTTTATAATGTTTGCACATTTTATCATCCACTAGTAATATTTTATTAATAATGTAAACACATTTTTCCGAAAATTGCTGTTACAAATCAATACTGTGGATATAACTTACTTCTCCATGCGAATTACAAAAATATGACACGTGAAACCTTTTTCATTCGCATGTCAAAATATCGGCATCATTTATGATAATCTAACCTTATTGATTGATTTTGAGCATCAACACGTCAACTAACGCTCATGAAAAAGCACCCCCCCCCCTTGCTTAGGGGCGCACTTAAAACGCGCAAAAAATGTGAAAAAAATCATTTTTCAAATATCTGACATTGAAAATGACCCTGCCGCTAATTTTCATTATTATATTCGTAATCAGCACAGCCCAAAATACAGTAGTATGTCAAGCGACAAGAAAATCGGGGGGATTCACTCTTTCAGAACTCTACATGGCATTCTATATATGCTCATACATGGCAAATACGCCTAAATGCACTAAACGACCTAAATGTGCAAGACGAATGCAATGCAACAAGAATGCAATATCGAGAAATTCAGTTCGTAGGATCACAAATAATTTAGAAAAAAAAGATCAGGATATTAAGTTTAGAACATGGGAATTTCGATTACAAAATATCTGGTATATCCTTGAACTGTCCAAGAAAAGTAAAGTTAGTTGTAATGTGCATTATTATATCAATGTGTGTGTAGCCAATAGAATCATTCATATGAAGAAACATCACTGTGAGATCATTAAACGACAGTCGCGTATCTCACAAACACAATACATTGCCACATACTTCGTAGCCAGAGATTTTCGGAATATATAAAAGAAAAAAAATTATAGAGACAGGAGATAAAAATAAGAATATTTAATATAAATAAAAAAAAGAAAAGAGGAATAGATAAAAGGAGATGAAAATACAAGGAGAAAAAAAGGATGAAAGAGGAATAGTTAGGAATTTATTTGCATTACACATTAATTATAATTTTTTAGCATATTATCATATTGTTTTAAAATTAATTAATATTTTTAATATTATCAAAATGCCATAGAAAATAAAGTAATCAAAATCGGCGTTGTTTAAATTGGCTTCGAAAAACACTTTGTCTCCCTTCGTGAAAAAATAGGAAAAATGAGTAGAAGATATTGCAGTCTCATCACTGCCAATGATAACGATGTAATACGTTTCTTATAATACGTAACTCGAGAGAACGCAAGTCTCTCTCCTTATACAAGTCTCTCATCACGAATAAATCTGTTTGATTAATTGAACAACATATAACGTGCGTCGAGCAACCTGTAGAAATTTTGTGTGTGTGTGCGTCTTTCAATAAAATTGGAATAGAAAATATGAACGCAATAACTGATTCTCAAGTACGTATAATATAATATATATTTTAGATCGATAGAGATAAATCATTACGTCGGAATACGCTTTGCGCGATGTTACATGAAGCATACAATTGCATTTTAAAAATTATCACGATATAAGCATAATGGAAGAAAAAGCTATATATAACTCTTACACACAATTAAAATACAGCAATACTTACCACGCGGCAGTTTTTATATATGTTAATCCAAAGATAAGAAAAGAATTAAACGTAGAATCGATAGGCTAATTGTTAACCATCTGATGTTTGTACTTAATATATGATAATCATTTAGTGAGAATTATATCATTTTACATGGATAAACTGTAACATTTAAAACAAAATAAATTTTCAATTATTTTAATGTATTAAATGTCTTGGAGATCAAAGAAAAGGAAAAAAGACAAAATGCAATTACAAAAATGCTTGTTAATTTATTGGCGATTACTTTATTAAAGCATTTATGGTATTTTATAAACGCGGATAGAATTATCAATTATTTATTGCTTAATATAAGGAAAGAATAATCGGATTAAAGATAAATGAATTTATAATAAAATTAAAAATGTTGCAAGGAATTCCGATAGTTAATCGGAATTTAATTCAAGTTGCTCTAAATAAACCAATATCTAATATCAAATATAACCCGGCATGAACTAAGATAATTAAGTATTTTGAAAAAAGAAAAAAAAAGATACAAAACATAGAACATGCATGCAAAAAACATCGTTAAATCTATAACGCATTCATATTCCTCGCTGATTGTACGAAACTAGATAATGCATCGAGATATGCATAATAGGTATGCAGTAAGACCCGGGGCAATCTCTTGCGTGTCGATCAGCCGATGACAAAAGGCATGTGTTTTCAGCGTAATAATATAT
>NW_017305450.1:135243-137043 GCF_001594115.1 Trachymyrmex septentrionalis
TGATAATGCATCGAGATATGCATAATAGGTATGCAGTAAGATCCGGGGCAATCTCTTGCGTATCGATCAGCCGATGACAAAAGGCATGTGTTTTCAGCGTAATAATATATTGCTGCAAGTAATGCGGCTATAAATACTCGTGTCTAATGTTCCTATTCCGAAAACGTGAGAAGCCGAGGCTATTTTAACGGATTGGAGCGAGTTCCGGAATCGACGGTACTTGTCCCGTTGACCTTACAGACGCCGGCAGGCGAATCATCACCCTGGCGAAAGTCGATCTCGATCACGCGAGAGCTAGCGCCAAGCGTCTCCGAGCGACAAACGTAGTCTCCGTAGTCCATAGTACAATTTTCTCCACGCTGCAATTTTGTCCTGCGCTGTTTTTTTAACCTCTCGGTCCACGTGCACCTTTAATCGCAATGTCGAATGTTCGAACATTGGTAAGGCCCGCTTCGACCGATCCGATCTCGCATATCATCATACAAATCACGATATTGTTATGCGATTATCGCCAGTTACAATTTGTACTTTGCATATAGGCGTGGTTTTTTTTTTAAACGATGATTTAGTCAGAAAACTTTGATTTTAGAGATATTTCTCTGAAGCATCTTATTAATTAATTATATATGGATTATTCTATAAAAAATTTTTTGCAAATATTAATTTTTATATACATTATTTACTTGTATATTCTTGAAAATTTATTTACAAAAATCTTAGAAGTTTAATAGAATCTGTGCTTGTAGCACTTTTTAAGTGTGAAAGTAAAATTCATGTTTGAATTAAAAAAAAGAAGATAAAATTTCATCAAAATTAAACCTATAAGAATAATATTATGTGTGTTAAAATAAAATTTTATATTTCTAGGTGTTACCAATTTTGGCTGCGGTAGGAACGATAGTTGTTATAGGAGTAGCATTTAAAATATATAAATCCTGGAATGAAAAAAAGAAAAAGTCTGCACCAATACTACTGGTTGATCCAGTAGTTAAGTATAGTCTACCTCTAATTCAAAAAGACATAATAAGTCATGATACAAGGAAATTTAGATTTGGATTACCTACACCAAATCATGTCCTGGGTCTGCCAATTGGTCAACATATACATTTAACAGCAAAAATTGGAGAAGAGGTTGTAATACGTTCATATACGCCTGTATCAAGTGATGATAATCGGGGCTACGTTGATCTGGTTATCAAGGTATAAAATGAGAATACAGAATTGGTGATAATAAAAGAAAATCTGTTTTAATATCGTGATTTATAGGTTTATTTCAAAAATGTGCATCCAAAATTCCCTGAAGGAGGAAAAATGTCTCAATATTTGGAAAATATGAACATAGGGGATACCATTGATTTTAGAGGTCCATCTGGTAGATTGGTTTATAAAGGACAAGGAAAGGTCACTATAAAACTTCTTAGGAAGGAACCAGCCGTAGAATATAATGTTAAAAAGGCAAGTACATTTGCTGCTGTGTATACATATATATAATATAGAATAATTTTATTTTAATATTATCATTATTAAGAACAGCTCCTACTGAAAAAATCATGTCACAATGTTACATGATAAAATCATGTAATTAAAACATGTAAGTCACGTAACGGATTGTTCCAAATCATTTTTTAAAAATCACGTAATTTAAAAAATTATATGATATTAAAAATAATTTCATCTATCACGTGATTTTATAATTATCGAATTTTAAAGCATTAAATAATAGAAGAAAAAAGAATATATTATTATATGATTTTTCAAATTATGTAATTTTAAAAAATTACATAATAATTTGAAACAATA
>NW_017305450.1:137143-146394 GCF_001594115.1 Trachymyrmex septentrionalis
GTTATCGAATTTTAAAGCATTAAATAATAGAAGAAAAAAGAACATATTATTATGTGATTTTTCAAATTATGTAATTTTAAAAAATTACATAATAATTTGGAACAATACATGACGGTTTACATGTTTTAATTGATTTCATTATGCAACTATGTAATGTGATTTTTTTCAATAAGGGCTCTTCTGTATACATATGTTAATAATAAATTTATGTAAATTTGTATAGATGGTTATGCTCGCTGGTGGTACGGGCATCACGCCAATGCTACAACTAATTCGTGCAATAATAAAAGATCCTACGGACGAAACTCAAACCTCTTTGCTATTCGCCAATCAAACAGAAAAAGATATCTTGTTACGAAACGAATTAGATGAAATCGCCAAGAAGTACCCGAATAAATTGAAACTTTGGTATACATTAGATTCAAGTAGTGATAAATGGCTTTACAGTACAGGATATATAAGCGCTGATATGATAGAAAAGCACATGTTTCCACCGTCACCTGACACTATCGTACTTATGTGCGGGCCACCTCCAATGATCAATTTCGCTTGTACTCCGAACCTTGATAAAGTTGGCTACGATACTAAATTACGGTTCGCGTATTAATTGATCATTAAAATCGTAGACAGTTTGCATTATCTAGAAATTTATATACTTTTTTTTAATATTCTTCAGTCAAGAATTAAAGATCTGTTTTTTGTTGATTGAATGTATGATTCATTGTAATGAAGGATTTCAAATAACGTGGTTATGCTCCAATCAGAGAGGTCCGTGTGTTGGAAGATTCCATCAAAACTTATCCATAAAGACACCTCTAAAGTATTGATAACTATTATATAAGCACATAAGTCATAAACTTACAATAATCAATGAAATGCATCTATTAGTAGCTGTATAAGTAACCATACTAACAACATAGTGTGGTCACTTTCCAGTAGTATAAGAATATCGATCCATAAAACATATTTACAAGGCATGCCAATCTTATTCTTTTTTGCTTTTTTTTTGTTATTGGAACAGGCTGCTGTGATTGCCGAATAAATAAAATTCATAGAGCTTAATTTAAGAAAAATAGTTGCAAATCAAATGCATGTGAAATGAATATTTACCTTATCACTAAAATATACTTTATTCAATCTTATATCTGTATGTTTATTATTATAAAAATGACTTGTGTATAAAACAAATTAATAAAGTATATTGTTAGTGTGTGTGTGTGTGAAATATTCATGTAAAGTATTGCATCTCAAAGCATTTATTAATATCGAATCTATTGTAATGTTATAAAAAATTTTGAACATATAATAAATGTGCTTCTTATTGTATAATATTTTATTTGTGAAAGATCGAGAAATGGAATATAATTCATATATAAATGACAAAATGTTCAAAAAGTGGAATATATCTCCTTACTATCATTAGTACATTAATATTATCAAATGCGTTATCCGTCACAATGAGATTAACTCAATATTTAATTAAACACATTAATTAATTTAAGAGGCCACATATGCATGAAAAATTGCAGGCAATTATAAAATCAAAGCGAGAGTAAACATTTATTTTTTTCTTAATGAATGAATGAATGAATTAACAACGTCCTCTATCTTGCACGCGTTTTCTAGGAGCCGCGCGCAAAATATCGTCCACCCGAAGTATCATTTCTGCTGCTTCAGCCGCACTCACGAGAACTTGCCTCTTCACTACCCAAGATTCGGTGATTCCTAACCGTTTCATACATCCGACTTTACCCATTTGCATATCTGCAAGATTAGAGAACAAATTTAATTTAACTTGATATTTTGTCATAAAACTATTTAGCGCCACTCACGCGCTATTATATATTTAAAAATATTTTCAACGATAAAAGAGCATAAGAATTTGAAACTTACCTAATCCCATGGTGTTGCCCACAGAATTATGCGCGGCTCTCAACTCACTAACCAATTGTGCTGAATCATAGCCAGCATTATCGGCAATAATGGTTGGCAGTTGCTGTAACGCTCGTGCAAAGGCTTCCATCGCAACAGCCTCTTTACCTGGCGTAGCCGCGGCCGCTCGCATAACAGCACAAGCCATAATCATCTCGCTGCACCCACCACCGTAAACTATTCTCGACTCGCGTACCGTAGCTGCTAAAACGCAAAGCGCGTCATGCAGCGATCTCTCGGCTTCATCGATGATCTGTTGCGTTGCGCCACGAATAACAACGGTGCACGCTTCACCCAATGGAACTCCAGAGAATCTTAAGAGTGTATCTTCTCCTATCATGACCTGAAAAATATAACAACGCAATTGGTATGTAATTAAAGTTACAACAAAACTAGTAATTACACACACGCGCACGCACGCATTAGAATCGAGTGCTCCACCATATGGAATATTATGTATGAATTACAAACGTAAATTATAAATTTACCTGTTCAATAAGATTGCATTTTCCCAATTTGACTAAATCGGGATTGTCAAAAGTACTAACAATCTCACCACCAGTAACGAGCGAAAGTCTTTCGATACCATCAAAATCAGCATGCTCGATAGCCATAATTCCAGCATCAGCAAATAATTGTTCCGGATAATTGTATATCAATTGCCTATTGATAAAGACGGTGCAACCATGCTTCAAAATTTTGTCAATCTTATCCTGTGTAAATTCAGAAGATTATATCATTATTATATTAATTAAATAACAATAAAAACAAGGGCAAAGTAAGAATCAACGCATTTTTCTGAAAAAGTCATACAGATGAATAAGAGATATAGAAGGAATAAATTAAAAATACAAAAAATAATAATAAAAAAGAAAGAAAAGATATATATTAAAACAACGAGTAAAAGCGTACAAGTTTCGGCTACCGGATTAAGCCCTCTTCAGACATTAACATATAAAAAAAAAAAACCCCGCAGTACAAAAATAATTCACGGAAATGTTAATTTCTCAGTCACGGACTGAGAAAAGAGACGGACATAATGTCCGTGGTGATCCGTATTAGCGAGCGTACATAACAATTGATACACTATGTCTGTCTTACACATCTGCGTTCCACCTAATTTATTGTAGTATATTCTGGTGGTTTTTTATTCTTGTATGGACACGCCTGTTTGAATAATTTACACTTGTTTTTTTAACTGTTTCAAGTGACATGAAACACATTTAACTACTCAATTATATGCGAATAATGTCGAGTTTTACATCGAGACTCACCCGAACTGTGATTATGCGAACATTTCCGTTAATTATTTTTGTACTTTTTTTTTTGATATGTTAATATCTGAAGAGGGCTCAATCCGGTAGCCGAAACTTGTACGCTTTTTTACTTGTTTTAATATATATCTTTTCTTTCTTTTTTATTATTTTATTATTTTTTATATTTTTAATTCATTCCTTCATCTGTATGACTTTTTCAGAGAAATGCGTTGACTCTTACTTTTCCCTTGTTTTTATTGTTATTTAATTTATATATGAAGAGTCCTTGAATTGTTCTTTATATATTATTATATTAAACTTTATAAATATGCGTGAAGAACCTTTAGAAATGTCCATTACCTTCATTTTTTCTTTTTCCGCAGCTTCTAATTCTGCTATCTTCGCCATTGAATCTACACGTACTCTAGAGCCAAATACCTATAAATAAATAAATGCATATAACATTAGATTTGTTAAAAAATTAAGAAAAATATACATAACAGAAGGAATATAAACCTTGATTTTATCCGTGTCCATAGATGTATTAGCGATAAGTATACGTGCGTCAGAAACTTTTTGTGGTTGGTGAACACCCGGTTTTTTATCTAATAAAAATCCTTCATCTAAGAAGGAATCAGCAAGTGTTGCACCACGTTTTTTTATAACTTGAATCGCAGACAAATTACCAGATCCTTTAAGACGCAACACTGCATCAACTGCAAGCTTGCTAAAGTGCTGCTTGTGCTGAGATAAAATCTTGGAACTTAATGTTGTACGAGCAATATTTAATAAATCCTCTCGAAATCGATCAGGATCTGCAGAATTGTCTGTGGCTGCATTTTTTAAAGCCTCAGTTGCTACATTTGTAGCATTTCTCCAACCACTAATGATAGTTTGTGGATGAATCTTCTGATTCTCGATTAGCTTCTCGGCTTCTCGCAAAAGTTCAGCAGCTGTAAAAAAAAGAAAATTAAAGATTATTAAAGATATTTAATAATATTTAAGATTAAATAATTTAAAAATTCAAGTGAGTAATCGTATCAACAATTTATTATACACGCTACCTAAAAGATACACATGTTCCTACATTACTACAGTTATTGTGAAGAATATTACTAAGGTCTCAGTTTAAAGATTTAGGACGCTCTCACGGAATATTAGAAATCTGGATTCGATTACTGACTGAGGTAATATTTTTCGCAATAAATGTATTTATTTATAATGTATTATAGATTTTCAATATATTATTATGATGCAAATTAAACATAAAATTATTAAATTGCTAATCAATTTAATTTGTGATATTATTTGTGATATGATAGTTCAGTTATGTGTAGAAAATCAATTTGGTTTGTAATTTAAGAAATTACAAATGTGATATATAAATTCATATGAAATTATTTAAAAGCATTCAAGATTCAGCTTTGACTAATATGGGCATTCTCTTAATCATATCATATTTACCGAGAACAGTGACTGAAGTGGTACCATCACCCACTTCATCATCTTGGACACGAGACATATCTACCAAAATCTTGGCAGCAGGATTATCAACGCCAATACTTTTGAGGATAGTAGCACCATCATTAGTAACATGTACTTGTCCCGAAGATCTACCATGAGATACAAGTATCTTGTCCATGCCTTTAGGACCAAGCGTAGATTTGACCAGATCTCCAATGGCTATAACTCCAACAAACGAGCTCAATCTAGCAATTTCTGCCTTCTCCTCTCCGGCCTCATTTTTGAGGATCCGCACTGGATTTAAGGAGACCTTACAATCAAATAAGATAAAAGAATTTATTTAGTTGCTCATGATAGAATTTTTCATTTAAAATAATCATAACCACTTTTAAAATGTAACAACTACTTATGAGTACATGTGCGCGTCAAAGATTCAATCAGTTTAAAAGCCAATTGAAAATCTTAGTCTACAAAATGCATCAAAGTCATTTATCGTGCAATTATTATTTATTCCTTCAACAACGTGAGCCGTTTGTCATGCTTTTTGAAGACCGGGTTCTGACGATCGCAAAAGAATCACAGCATTGACTACACAGGCGAGATTACTGGAGCGCGATAATTACCATGGTAAGTCAATCGATGTACGCAGATATTTTTCTCCAAAAAAATCACACAAATTCGAAAATCTTCGATACACAGTGACTGTCTAAATAGGGCTAATAGGAGACGTTTGCGATTCAGGCATTCAGGCAGCTACCGCCATGCTGTGTGAACCGTTTCTATGAAGCGATTTATTTTCCATCTGTCTGTGATTCGCTGCTTTTGGACATCAGGAAGTATAAGAACGAATTATAAATCCGATTGAGAAGCACATGCGCGATTAAACCAATCAAAAAGAATTTTGAACACTTTTTTTTTTAGGATATATATTTAATGCGATACTTGTTTTATAGCGAGTTATATTCTGAATTTAATTCCTTTTAAGGTTCGATTTATATGCGATTAGTCAACTCTGATTTTTCACATTATTTTATAGCAATAATAAAATATTAAATATATAATTACGTAAAAAAATGATGTATAAAATATAAATTAAAAGAAACACGAAAAGTGTATAAATAAAAAAGATAAAAAAGGATAATTAAAAAAGTTGGTTATAGAACAAACATACAAATTATTATATATAATTTATTATCAGTTACATAAAAAATTGTATGATGTGAATAATACATTTTGGAACGATGTGTGAAATATTTATTTAATTATTTTTTAATATTTTTATAAATTATATAACACTCATTATTTCCAGCACTGATGTATCGAATGACCTAAAAATCCAGTATAAATAATTATAATGTTTTTATATATTATCTATAACAGATACATATAAATGAATTAATTCACACATACTTGGATTTTATTTCGTCACCTGGAATGTAAAATGGATTGCAAACAGCATTGGAGTATGCAGCATGTAGCTTCTTAAATATCTATTAACAGATTATCAAATATTTACATTTATTGCAAATTATAATTAAAATATTATATTAAGTTTATATATGGGGCATAAAAAGAATATTACCATTTTTATTTCGTTATCCCGTAATGATACATTAGATGATTGCAATACTATGACAAATTTAATCTTTGTGTTTGTAGCATAACCATATCTGAAAATAAGAATATTAAAATGTATTTAATGCCTAATTTGTAGGTATGTTATAGAGCGACGTTATATGAGAGTAATATTACATACATTTTGTATTCTTCAGTCGCAAATAACAAGCCTAAGTATAAATCACGTATATCAACTGTCGTTTTATTCCCTACATTCAACTTTTCCTCTATAATATCAATTGATGTATGTACTTTGTAATGAAATTGCAATCCAGCAGCTTCATCCGTACATTGATATATTTTGATAAATTTTGGAGAATTCTACAAAATATTCATTATTATTTAGAATAATTCGATGTTTACAACGCGTAAAGAAACTCGCTGAAATAAATGTGCTTTACTGTATTTATTGGAAAATTTTTGTTAATATGTCATAACCTATCAAGCAGAATATAGCTTATTTATACTTGCATCTTTGCCAATAACAGCTACGCAAGCAGCCATTTTAGAAGATTCTATAAAAATACAAAAAGAATTCTGTTATAATGCACTGTACATTTTTGCGAAATGTATTTTTATGCGAGAATAATTGCGAGCACACAACGTAAATGTTCCGTAATTAGTACTGACGCTAGGTTAGAATACCACCGTGTCGATTGTTTGAATAAAAAGAAACATTCTTTAGATGAAACATTTTACTTATAAAGCATAAAATATAAATATTAGCGCAGTACAAAGAATATACACATTAGATGTAAACTAATTTTAACTAATTTTTTATGACAATTACATATTAATTAATTTATATACAAAACATAGTAGTAATTTATATAGCATTATTATCACACATCTACAGTTAATGTGTCATGTAAACTCTTTTCTTTTATTATTGATCATAGTATCTTCTCTTCAATGTTCTGTACTTGCGCAACATGTACAAAGCTTCCAACTCTTTTATTACAAAATTACCGTGATTTATCATTTTATCTATCTTTTCAGAGTCGGTCTCTGTTTTGTTTTTATCAAAGGCTCTCTTTAGCTTGGTTCTGAAATATTGATATCCTTTTGGGTAGTCTCGGCCCATGTACAACAGCTGAAAGACAACGCAAAACGAAAATTTGAAAAAATGTGCAATAAGTGAAAAAATGTACATTTTTTAAGTTTATATATTTACATCTTAAGAAATATATGCTCGCTAGAATGATACTAGAATGATATTGAATATATATTAATTTGTATATAACACTTTATTACCGTTTTGTATAAATGAATAACTTTAGTGCGTTGTGACATGACACAATCAATCTTGATCTAGTTAGCAACTAACTCGGAGTCTTGTGAAATCTTTCAAGTCAATTGACAAAATGATAATTATTATCATCTGTGATTATTTCTATTGGAAACAGATAAAAATTCTTCAGTATAAGTGCACTTGACATATAAGCATTTTTAAATATATTCTTTGTTCCTATATTTTTTATATTATTCATTTTTTCTCGTTTCCATTCCATTATATTATGTAATTTATATATGTATATATCTATATTTTATTTTAAGTGCAGAAAGTGTAAGTAGTGTAACTATAAGGAACATTAAATGTTCTTTATATAGCTTTATATAAGTTGTGATATGGACAAAATATATTTTTTTAGTACGATTAACTATTAAAGCTACTATATATATATATATATATATATAAAATATATAATGCCGTATTTATAGTCGGACCTTGTACTTAAGGTTTCCTTAAATTTATCTTCAGATGCTCAGTAGCCGATGAAATAATTCATAGAGTATCTGAAGATAAATTTAGGGAAGCCTTAAATATAAGGTCTGACTATGAATATAGGTTAGGCTATGTTTCAAAACTTCCTCTTCGAGGAAAATTTTACTCGAAATATATAGTACACTTAACGTATACTATAGTATGTAGAGTATGAAATCTTCCTTCCGAGAGGAAGTTTTGGAACGTAGCCTAAAATTATAATCATAATCCTGAAAATTGTTTCTCATAATATTAAAAGGCACCCTAATTATCCTTGTGTACCAAAGAATTGCAGGAGCATTCTTATATTTGACATATGTTTAAAGTTTTTGTACTGACACACGTCTCCACCAACGTATATGTACTACAGACTAACTTTAATCTCGGTTCAACTTGCTCTTCATTTTTTCTGAATTGAAAAAATGGAAAGTAAAAAACAAATAAAGTATTGAACTGAGATTAAAGTTTATTTATGTTGGTAGAATTTATTTAAACCAGTCAATCAAAAGATTCTACAGTTGTGTCCGCCAATTGACGACATGGGCTGAATCGGTCGCCAGTGCTACTCAACTTCACATTAACAAAGGAAATTCCCCGTTATTTTCCTCTAATTCTTCT
Organism: Trachymyrmex septentrionalis; assembly: GCF_001594115.1. Classification (NCBI taxonomy): domain Eukaryota; kingdom Metazoa; phylum Arthropoda; class Insecta; order Hymenoptera; family Formicidae; genus Trachymyrmex; species Trachymyrmex septentrionalis. The sequence goes on from NW_017305450.1 coordinate 145,796, forward strand.
AGAAATTTCCGAACATAAATAGATATAAAAAAGTTGATTTATTTGTACTCCAAGCTCCAGGCATAATCAGTTATTATCTGTTTTCTCGAGAAGTAAATCTTTCCGCATAACAATACTGAGGTAAATTTTATATTATTTACATGATTAAATCTCCGTTTTTCGTCCTAAATTAATAAATTACCATGATATTTTTGCAAAGATGAATAAAATAAATGCATAAAAGTTAGTGCTTTTCACAAAACCAGAATAATATCGTCATGATATTATCAATAATGTTTACAGAGAATAAAACAAATGTTGAGAGCTCCATTTTTCCCCCGATATTTGAAAATTATACTTTGATGTATATTTCTACTTATTTCTATTATTATATAATGTAGTTTTATTGTAAAAACTGATATTAAATGTTTTTAATCATATTTATTTACATATGTATCCTTGTACACTAGTTTTATCAATATACAATAACGTTTCTATTCTCTTGATAAATATTTGATAATGATTGATGATGAATTTCATTGCTGCGATAATATGTCTTTTCCTTATTATATCTTCTTTATATAAATCATTGTAATAAATTTATATTTTAATTTTATTGC
>NW_017305450.1:146494-167344 GCF_001594115.1 Trachymyrmex septentrionalis
GCCATATATATATATATATATATATATATGATCCTGTGTTAATCAGTGTAATCTGGTCAGCCATGTCAGCTGTATCAGAATAATAATAAATATTTTTTTTTATCTTATTCATCCATATGTTACGTATTTCAGAGAAACAATGAAAATGTCTAACTTTAGGAATATTATATTTCTAATATTCTGTGGTAAGTTATACTTAAGTAGTGATATACATTAGTAACTTTTTCTTATATATTATATATGTTCTCTTATATATAATATTTTAAATTTAAACTTTATAGGAATGTATTGTACAGTGGCACTTTCTAAAACAACTTTGACTGCTCCAACATTCAGTAAAACATATACAGTGAAAGGAACATTGTATATTCCATATGCAGAAATTCGAGAACCTTTCTATGCTTGGTATGATGGCAACAGTGGATCTAGTAGGATTGATTATTATGGAGGTATTAAAAAATAATAAAAATCTTTAATTATTTATTATCTATTTTTTATTTAGACCTGTTTGGTATAACACACATGAACAACACACATAATACCTTTTTTTTTTCTAATAGGAATGGTTAAAACCTTTCAATTGGCTCATAAAGGACAATATGGAGCGAGTATAAAAATAGCACCTATTACAACAGAAACTGTTAGTAATAAAGAAACATGTCTTCAAGTGAATGGTACTAATGATTCTAAAATACAACCACAATCTATTCTTCCAGATACACCTGAAATGGAGGTAAATAAAATTACAGAATTTACATGTTTGCAATTTTATTAATTTATTAAATTATGGACATGTATATACAAAAAAAATATAAGTAGCTTTTACTGAAATTTATATATAGTGTATTGGAGAAGAGATGATCAATGGATTAATGTGCGAGAAATGGCGACTTGTACAAGAAATTGGGGATAAAACAAACAAGTATACTCTTTGGATACGTTATAAGGTAAGAATAAAATTATTTATGTATATGATAAAATAAATAAATCTATTCTATTTAGAGAAAATAATCTTTGTAGAAATCACCGTATCAACCAAAAGTCAAGGAACCTATTCCTATGAGATATGAAATGAATGGATTTAATAGTCTTTTAGGTTCACATTATGATCATTATTACTTGGAGTATGATTGGTATTCCTCTGACAAACCTTCTGATGATGTCTTTAATATTAAAGAAGGTATTTATAATTCTTAATGTATATTTTTTTCCCAGTTGTTAACTGATATAAAGTTTTTTTTTAAATTACATTATAGTAAAACAATTACTGTATTAAATTTATTATTATAAAGCAAATTATTTGTAGATGATAAGTGCGTCAGCTTCCCAGGTCCAGGTGAAAATCATATATATACCTTTAACCCAATGCGTGAATTCATACATAGTTATGAGGATCATTTGCATGAAGCATTTAATAAATTTAAAAAAATTTACAATAAAAATTATAAAGATGACTTGGATCATATATATCGCAAAGATTTATTTAGACAAAATATCAGGTACACTTATGCCACAATGGATATTGTGTTACTATTATTCCAAAAATAATTGCTTCAAATTGCTAAATAATTTTCAGATTTATTTATTCTATAAATCGTGCCAATTTGGGTTATCAGTTAGAGGTAAATCATTTGGTGGATCGTAGCGATCTCGAATTAAAGGCTTTACGGGGCAAGCAATACACCCCAGGTTATAATGGTGGAGCATCATTCCCACATGATATCGAAGAGGAAATTACAGATGTTCCTGATAGTATAGATTGGAGGTTGTATGGCGCTGTAACGCCAGTCAAAGGTTTGTAATTTTAATATTATATTTAATGTATATACTTTATGTATATACATATATATAAAGTATATACATTAAATATCATATTAAATATACATTAATATATGTACTTTATTTAAATAGATCAGTCTGTTTGTGGTTCTTGTTGGAGTTTTGGTACTACTGGTGCAGTAGAAGGGGCATATTACATGAAGTATAATAAATTAGTACGTTTATCTCAACAGGTAAGCAGCGTGAAGTATCAAAATTTATTTTTTTTCTATTCAATTAATAAATTTTGTTTGATAAAATAATGCTAAGTGTTATAATATTGTATAATATAATATATAATAATATATATAGTATTTATACCGTAGATCAATAATATTGTAGTATTAATATTGCAGGCTCTCATTGATTGTTCATGGGGATTTGGTAATAATGGATGCGATGGTGGAGAAGATTTTCGTTCATATCAGTGGATAATGAAACATGGTGGTTTACCTACTGAAGAGGATTATGGTGGCTATTTAGGACAGGTAAAATATATATTTGATTACATTTATTAAAACTGAAAATGATATCTGATTATTAATATAATTTGTAATATGCGAACCAAAGGAATATTTTTCTTTTTAGGATGGATATTGTCATATAAAGAACATAACACTAACAGCCAAGATTACAGATTTTGTTAACGTCACTCCACGTAGCGTAGAAGCTTTGAAAATCGCTATTGCTAAACATGGTCCTATCTCTGTTGCTATCGATGCTTCTCACAAGACATTCTCTTTTTATTCTCACGGAGTGTATTATGACCCAGCTTGTGGTAAGATTATAAACTTTTATTTATGATATTGAAAAAATTTACTAATATGTTACTTAAACAATGTTTTCGTGTATAGGTAACACCGAGGATAAATTAGATCATGCTGTTTTGGCTGTTGGATATGGTACTATGAATGGAAAAGGTTATTGGCTGATAAAGAATTCTTGGTCTAATTACTGGGGTAATGACGGATATATTCTAATGGCGCAAAAGGATGACAATTGCGGAGTTCTTCTTGCTCCCACATATGTTACTATGTAATTGTAGTTTTATCTCTAAGAATTGGTCATATCATTTAAGCTCTCTGGTATTTTTAATTAATAATGTATATTCAAATACAATTTAGAAAATTAAGAGGCTAAAATATATTTAGTTATTTAGTTACTTAATTATATTTCATAATGAACAAAATATTACAAAGTATAATGAATTGTTGAAAATTGTATTTAGTATAGGAAAATGTGATTATACTATATAATAATGAAAAAAATAAAATATTTCGTAATTAAAAAAAGTGTCTATTAAACATTTTTTATTAATATCAAGAATGATTATTTAGGAAATAAAATAAAAATATACATTAAACAAAATATTCAAATTTGAAGTATATATTAACAGCAGAAATAAGCAGAATTCTTTATAAAATTTAGGCATATATGTGTAAGTAAAACAGAATCTTAGAATATTAATTTATTTTCGGAATAGTTGATATTAAATTAGTGCCACATATAATTTAACATAGACTTGATGCATTATTTTTTTATCAAAGGATAAAGTTACTTTCACTTTCGCAATCTTTTTTTAGACACGAACAGTCATTACATATTATATTTTTAATTATATTTTTATTAATAGTTTTAACGAATAATACGATATATTCAGAAAATTTTTATAAACTGTTTTTACACATAACGATATCAACGTAATTAGCAATTATTATTAATAATTATTACTAATTCGTTCTTTTTTTTTTATTATATTAATGCATTTTTTCGTTTGTCAAATAGCCTTGTACAATTTCAAAATATGATTATAACTATATATTTTTACAAATATATAAATACTTTTTCTAATGCATTTATGTTCAGTAAGATTGTTATATGGTGTTTGTATATAATGTGTAATTGATATGGATACTTTCAAAATATATATAATGTTTATATTTGCAATAAACGCTAAAGGAATGTAAAAAAATACATGTGATATGACAAACAGGTATAAAACAGGCATAATTAATAGAAGTTAACGAACAGTAAACTAATTCTTTGCAATAAATTTGCACGTAAAAGTATCACGATATATTAAGTAAACAATAACTATAATAGTTACAATTTGTGAAAAATGATGTAAATTCGTACAGGCTGTGTAAACTATATTAATAAAAAAATTTATTAGAATCTATTAGCGCATCTCTGACGGAAAAATTTTTACGAAAAACTGCATATATTGAGACAAAATCGTAGAAATTTTTAGTTTTTCATAGATATTCATAAATAGTGGAATGTGTAGAATAGTGTCGTTTGTTTGAAAAACCAAGAAATCCTCCGTCCTCAAACACTACTTTATGTCCATTACAAATATCTATGAAAAAACTAAGAATTTCTAAAACAAACAAACCTCATTCTACATCTTACTACAAATATCTACGAAAAATTAAGAATTTATAAGATCTTGTCTCAATCTATGTAATTTTTTTATACTTTTTCGTAAGAATTTTATTCCGCCAGGGATATTAAAGTTAAATCCTTTGATTTTGTTATTATCGGAAGAAAAAAGATGCAAATGTAGTGCATTTAAGTACATGGAACGTATATTATTATATATTTTTCACAGATTCCATTTTTCAGTTTATATAGTACATGTGACTAAGTGCCAACACTAGAAAATTGTTCGAAAGAATTTTATTATACACAAATCTTTGTTTCTCCGAATTTTGTTATTTCTAAAATTTTACTTTCATTCTATATCACTTGCGAACAAGATGTCCGACCGAATTACTCGCGAATTATTTTAATATCGGCGAGTATAATTATAATAGTTGCGAAAGTGTCAACTTTCCTTTTTTTTATGTATATTACATACGATAAAAGTTATAGGAATGAAAAGAGCTGTTCCAGAAAAAGAAAGTGAAGGAATGTGTGTGTGTGTGTGTGTGTTAAGCACAGGCGGGAATGGAAGTAAGTATACTTACCTGTAACACCCGTTACTTTCCTAATCGTTATAATAACGATTTGGTAATTTTTTTTATAATTGTTTATAATTTTTTTATAATTTTTTATAATTGATAAACATCAGAATTGAAAAAGTCACTCGTTATTGAAAAAATTAACTAGCATTCACAACTGGTTGTTATACTTTTTAGTCATTAATTTTAAAGATTAACTTTACCTCGTTACTCGTTACAAATAATATTATTTATAGTATAAATAGTAGTATTATTAGTACCCGCAAAAAAATGTTGCATATATAATTATATATAATTATATAAAAAATTTGACATATTTTTTTTTTATGATACAATTATATATATAAAATATGTCCATATATATAACATTTTTTCTGGATAAGTAAATGCGTAATGATGCAAGTTACTTTTCAAAATAACTTTCCCAACTTTAGCGCAGTTCTTAGTGTTTACTTAGTTATCATTATAGCCATAAAAAATTGCAAAGTCATCATCAAATTGTTATTATAAAAAAGAATGGAAAAAGTAACGGAATAGTAACTCTTCCATTCCCTGGTTAAGCATAGCTTTTTCGTTAGTTTTTCTTGTAACTCGCACAGAAATACACGTCATGCAATTTTTCATACGACCGAAATGTTTCCTGGTAGAGACTGATTTTCATATATACTTTTGATTAAAGAAATCCCATTTCTAAGGCAGTATAGAGGGCTTGAATGTCTGAGTGACTATTTATCCTCCAAAAGGGAAAGTTGTGTGCCCGCGCTGCTGTTTCCTCGTCAGAATCGTCTCCTATTACCACATACGTACATCTACGGCCAAATCGGGCAACTACTCTACCGAAACAACTCTCCTTTCCTAAAACAAAAACGTAACTTATGTTATGGAACAAATAATGGAAGAATCGCCAAAATTTGGCTTTGTGATCAAATATATACAGGATATTTTAAACTTTTTGGCACATCCCATACATCACAGAAGATTGAAGCAATATTGCTGCAATGTTGCAATATTGCAGATTGCAATGTAACATTGTAGAGGTATTACAGAAATGTAAATTAACAATATGCCTGCAAAATGTCATGTAATATGCTTGTAATATTCCACAAACATTGCAAAACTGTAATTCTTTAATTACAATATAAATGTAATTCTTTGTTACAATAATAATAATATAAAAATATAAATTTTTACAATATTTATGTAGTACAGTACTAACAGTCTTAACAGTTATTTTTATGATATAATATAATTAATATAATTCATTTTATATTTAAATAAATAAAAAATTTATTGACTTATTATTTGACGACTATTTCATTAGCTAATTTATATTCAATTTAAATATGAAATCAAAAGATTGTATAATATCGAGTTTGGATACAATCAATGCATCATTATCGGATAAGATAATAAGCAATTAAACTGTTAAAAACGAAATATTAATTATGTGATCGATAATGTATTTATGCCTCTGATGTGAACGCAAGAATAAACCAGCGCCGGAACTTTATTGATAAATTTCATACCGTCATTTTTTAAATTAATTTCAACTGACTCGGAATGATTTCGAATCAAAAAGAATCACTGCGATTAACTTACCAAGCGATTGTATTATTATATTAATGTAAATAATAATTGTAGTTTGTTCGGGGCACACATACATCCTTACGAATAAATTTATTCTTTAGAATTAATACTATATTTATTAGAATATTTTATCATAAAAAATTGCTTTTGGAAATCACATATCATTAGAATTTGCGATTTGTTTAGAAAAATTAAAGTTAGTGAGATATATGTATAGAAATAGTTTTTATTTTAGAGCCTTGTAAAAATTTATTTAAATACATTACATTGCAATATTGCTAGAACGTTTTGTTGCAATATAACAAAAAGCGGATATCTTAATATTGTTGGAATTTTACAACGTCTCACAACCACCATGCAATATTGCAATATTTCAGTGAAATCATTCTGCAATCTTTCTGTGCTGTATGGGATCGCTTGTGGGCAGATAGACCAATTACTCGCTTATCTAACAATCTTTAAAAATTAATACCTTATTAATTATTGCAAAAATTACAAAACGGTAGAGGGTTTTTCGACTCACTTTAGTCCGCTCTACCTGTTCACAAGCGATGTTAAACAGTTTGGGGCACCCTGTATAATTATATTTTTGTATAATTATATTAAATTATTTCTTTATATTTGATAATTACCGATTTTGGAAGCAGAGTATATATTCTCTATAGGAAATATTCCGCCGATGCCGAATAGTAGAACTTTGGAGAGTGCGGGTACCAGCTGCGTAGTCGTTACTAGAATATTAATGCAATGGCTTCTCTTGTTGATAATGTTCAGACACTTTACTGCCGATGTTAACCAGTTATCGGTCAACATTTCGATCTCGGAACGCAGTTGTAGCCACTGTTCGCGCTTGGCTGTCCCCAAAAGGCCACCCACGTTATTCCGATAATTACAATAGATTTCCTTGATTTTACGATAGCGGAATGCTAACTTTCTCATCCAATCGACGCCTCCTCGCACACCGGATGCCAGGCATATGCCATTGTTCGCAGACGCGCACTGGAAACCGTCGGTCGCGAAATTGTAGGATGACAGATCCTGTCCATTGTCATCCGACGAAACATCATCTATATGCACTTGATCACAGTCCTGCGAAAGAAAAAATAATACGCTGAATTTTTTGCAAATTTGTACGAGTTAGTATATATATATATATATACGTAACTACAAAGCATATGGTTCAAATATGGCTCATTTAGGCTTTGATATTTTTTTTTACTCTCGAACTAAAATATTCAAAAATTCATTGTGTTTCTAGCTGAAATCTAACCGTTATACTATACAAGCAGTCACATAAGTTTGCAGATGTTAGTTCTTAAAGAACACATGGTCAACTTATGGAAGTTTCTTTCTCGGAAAAGTTTTATCTAGGAAATGAATTATATCAGAATATTTAAATCAAATACCTCAAGTATTATTTGTAAATTTATAAATGATAATAACTACATTAGTAGTAACATTCTATATTGTTTTCTAGAAAATATTTTTTCAGGAAATAAAATAAATAATTATATACTTATTAAGATTAAATGTTATTTAAATTATTATATAAAAAATGTTAGTTAAATAAATACTTGTATGTAGGATAGTTATAAACATCTTTTTTATATCTTTGAATCTATAAAAATTATTTAAATATTTAACTTTTGTGGTAATCATCCTGTTTAAAATTTATATATGCTAGGAAATTTTTATCACCTCGACATCATTGAAGAAAAAGTGCGTATCCGCCAAATTGAATATCATCTCTTCCATCCTGAACCCCACTTGAGCTAGAAGGCTTGTATCCTTACGATATTTAGTGGCGAATTGTCCGGTTAGCAGGGAATGAAACACGACTATGGTTTCGTCGAGGTCCCAAATAAATATACGCTCGGGGCCGGCTTCCGTCGTATCCGCGGAACCGATACTGTTTCCGCTTCCGCTCTGTCTCCTTCCGCGCCTGCATGGCTTCGTCGTTGCCACTATAAAAGTTGTCATACAGATTTTTTTTTACAAATATTTCTTTTCCATTATATACATATATATCCTTTCTTTGAAATATTCTTTCAAAAATTATATGTATATTATCCCTTTGATAGTGTATATATATATAAAGATTATATACAATATTACCTTCAATGTTTGTGGTTTCCCGTGCAGTCAGATCGCTTGCATCGTGCGTCGTTGCATCCAACGTGAGCGACTTGGTCGAATCTTTTTACACATATAAAATAACGTTAATTGCGACTATTTGATAAAGAAAAATTAAACATGCGGATAATTTTTGTTTGAATTGTAAAACTTTTTATTTACATCAGTTGATATGGGAGTCAAAATATTAAAATTTCAGAATAATAATGCGACATATTTAAACTGCATAGTTTTCAAAATTAAACTTGAACCACCATCCAATTAAACGACTTGAATGTAAAAGTTTTATTTTGCATCACTCTGTCTTTCTAAAAAATAGTTTATGTAGCTGTTATAATTAATTTACTTTTTTTTATAAAAAATTTCATTTACATCTTCTAAGAAATAAGAAAGCGCGTAACATTTAAAAGATTACCAGCGAAGTTGATGTTTCCGATATTGAATGAAGTAGGCGGCGCATGATAACCGGGCATAGGATAATATCCGGAATACTGGAGCGGTACCCTGTCGTTTCCGTACAAACTACTGCTGTAAGCGCTATAATCTAATTTCTGCGAAAGAAGAGGAAGTAAAATCATTCGCAAAAAATTTGGGGAAAAAATCAAGATTGAAAATGGAAATCGAACATATCGTGTTCGTTCTCACCTGGGAAGCCGATGATATATTTTGTGCCATATTCGGGAAGGTCGTTGTCCCGCTATTGTAACTGGCATAGGACGGATACTGCGTCATCGAGCCTGACGATGTATAAGAGCTTAAGTATGAGCTCTGCAAACTCGATGCGTTTTTCGAAGCTGTCGTTGATCCGTAAGGTGGCGAGTTATACAGGCTACGAAAAAAAAGCCATGATGAAAACTAACTGTTTTGGATAATAAAGATCTATTTGTGCAAATCAAATTAATTTTACACATGTGTAATATGTAAATGCAGCTCGACGATTATATGAGACTATAATCTGATCTTTTAAAAAAAATTATCAAAAGATACAATGTGATAGTATTTTATACAGCAAGTTATATCTTCTGTATTTTATCATTTTATTTAAAATATATAACTCCAGCAAATTAAATATCTTTTCATCACAATCATTTTTCAAAATAAAATTAATCTCCTTAAGAGACATTTAATCGCTGAACTGTATGTCTAGCGCGCAACAATTAATGTTAAACATTTAAATACCTGTTATAATATTGGTTGGCGCCATATAGGGATCCGTAATCTGCTTTTTCCATCGAATCTGGATACTCCTGTTCCTTTTCTTCGGCATTCTCATCAATATACAGTTCACCACCAGGTACGCTATCATTTTCAGGACAGTCTTGCACTTCGTTCTTAACTTCGGTCTCTTATATGAAAATGATAAAATATTTTGTTTTATATTCTGAATCCTTTGAGTTTAAGTATATATTTATTTCTGATTTAAATTTATAATTTTTCACGACTGAAAAAGACAAGTCCAATGCAGATCAATTTTAATCTCGGGTTAATTTACTTGTTAGAATTAGAAGAAGATAAAAAGTAAGTTAAAACGAGATTAATGTCAATCTACATTAGTAGAAACGGACATTAGTTAAATTTGAAATGTTTCGTCGGTTGTTTTTGTCATTTTTAGTATGAATAAAATTATATTATTAGTTATTTAATTTGAACTCATTTAAATTTTTTACGTTTAATTAATTAATTATTTTGTTTATAAATGTAGTTTTCCGAAATGCTGTGTACACACACACACACACACACACGCGCGCGCGCGCGCGCGCGGAAAATTTGATTAATTCGTGCATAATGCATAATGGCTGGCTAATGAATAATGCCTGCTTTATCCATATTGGCTAGCCGTTATGTATAAATATTGAATTAATTATATTGCTCGTAATACAATGAGGAGCAAACTTTCAAAATGCGTTTTGTTCAAAATTTATAATTTTCCGAAAACGAGAAAGAAAGCCACAAGAAAATTGCGCGCCTTATATATATAGCCACAGAAAATAACAACTTTACCAATCAGCAAGATGTGAAATCAACAAAATTGCTAAACAAAGTTTCTAAAAATGTTAAACAAATACATTTTGTTTGTCTCTAGTTAAAAGACATAATGTATAATACTTCGAATGTCAAGATTTTTGTCAGCACATAAATTGGTGTAAAAATGCTTTCATAACATCGTAGAGCTTAAAATATGAGTCTTTTAACATTGAACACGTGCCACCTTTAACTTAAAAAATGAAATTTTGGACAAAATGCATTTTTGGAAGTTTGCTCCTCATATATACATCTTTGCTTAATGGTTCACGACATTGATTGCTGTTCCTTTTCCAATTGTATTTTTACAACATTGATAATTGTAGTAAATGTAAAAATAGCAAAATGCAAAGCGGTTAAAGTATGATTAACGAGATGAGCGTACCGGCAAACAAATTGGATATTAATATAGAAATCAAATTTATTTAAGTTTTTATAAATATATTGTATGTAACAAGGGAAGAATAAAATCTCCCACACAGATATTTAACTTTGAATCTATATAGCAATGCATTTATTCTACGCCAATGTAGCTGCACGTTGTATCTACCATTGTTTGCGGCGCGAGGATGCTGTACCGAGGCTTCTGTCGAGGAAGACACGTTGCCAGCATTGTCTAAAACCCCTGCTGGTTTTGTCGGATCATTGTCTTCGGTTAACATATCACTCTATCTGTAATAACAATTATCGATTTGTCTCTCTATATCGAGAATATGATAAAAGAATAGATAAACGTTGTGACGAAAAAGTAAAATTGTATCGCACTCATAACTTAAAAATTATCGATGTCGATCTTTATTGGAAAGATACGAGATAGAGAGAGAGAGAGAGAGAGAGAGAGAGAGAATCTGTAAATTAAAAACGTAAAACACGCGTTTTAATAATATAGCAATAAAAAGTATATACCTCTACATAAAAGGGTGAAGACTGAAGAACGAGCTAAAGAAACAAGATATTATAATTTATAAATAATAAAAATAAGACTTTGATATTATAAGATTAAAATAGTACATTTGACACTAAATCTTTATCAGCTAATAAAATAAATGATTAATTAATAAGACATTAATTAAGCGTCATAAAAGAGGTGTTAACCGCAATCGCGTAAATAAAGAGGGTCATCCAAAAAGTCATTTAAAAAATCACGCACACAAATCTAAGCAAATTAAAAATCAGAAATAATAAATTATAAAATTTGACATAAAATAATCAAAGATGAAAAGATGAGGTTCGGTGTTCATGCAGTTAAAAGATTAAAATTATATTGATTCGTTTGATAGCAAGAAATGTTAAATTAAGTCATATGGTAAATGTTAATATTAATTGTAATCTACATGTTACATTCGTCTACGAGGAGTCTCAATTATGTCTCAACTCTCAATAATGACTGATAGTCATCGACGCCAGTTCTCATCTCTCGAAAGTAACTGTTATTTTAATAGATGAAAACACATTAATTAATATCAGAATAGTGATCATATAGAAATCAAATTAATATCAAATGTAATCAATAGAAAATAAAACTAGTTTCTATATATAAACTTATGAGTCAAACATGTGAGTCATGTGAATGAACTATATGTGTTTTTTTAAACCATAATTTTTTTAAACACACAAAAGAAACGGTTATCTCTTAATTCAAATCTCTCTCACATAGGGCCGATTAAGTAATTGGCGTTGATGAAATAGACTGTAAATATGTTGATTCGGCGCAATAAAGCGAGGAAAGATGTTAAAGTAACAAACTATGTTTATATATATTATTTAGCGTTGTATTTTGATATCAAAGTTCGTCAAGGATGTTAAAATAGGCTTAATATTATTAAGCACTTTTATATCTTTGTTGGTAAAATGTTGCGATTAATACCCAGACAAAAAGTGTCTAAAATCTTAGTCATAAGATAAGATGTTTTTTGCATCTAAAGGACGATTTAAAGACGTCTTATGTTACAATTTTAGATTTTGTATTATTTGGATTTCTTTCATGATGCTTAATTATATCGTTTTATTAATTGAGCATTTATTTTATTAACTGATGAAGACTCGGTGTAGTTGAAACGTATTATTTTTATCTTTTGATATATTAAATCTTTATTAATTTTAATATCTATATGTACATATGTATATATGCATATATGTATGTATGTATGTATGTATGCATGTATGTATGTATGTATACATATATGACTATTTTTTATTCCAACAATTTGTAATTTAATGGAACATGCCGAGTTATTATGAATTTATACCCTAATAAGCAGCTAAATCCAAGACATTAACGACTCCGCGTCGAACGATAATGCATTAACGCAATCTTGCAGGTGAAAGATCGCACCTGTAAGATCGCGAGGATACTCGTTCGCGTGAGAACTCGATTATTGTCTGCCAATTGCGTGTCGAAGAGGTGGAGTGACTGGCTGGGTAGGCGTACACCATGAGGCACCGAAACCAGCCAATGGAACCTCCTCGATGCTTTGCATTATGTATTCTTTATGTTGCCAAGTCACTATCTATATCTGCACTCCGCCCTTATGCGTGTGCGTACATATGTCTCGTACATATTTCGTATGATGATGTGAAAGACACCTTCAAGAGTTCCTCGAGATGTGACTACTCTTGTCCTACATACATTTCTATATGCAATCTCTTTCAAATAATAGTACAATTTGATTTTCCAGCTGATAACCAATTTAAGTATCTTGATAATAGAGTCTTTAAGTACGATTGCTTTGAAGGAAGCTTATCAAAGACTATAATTAACATTCTGAATGAAATTAAATCATCATTAAAAAAGTGTAGCATGAATATAACTGATTACAGAACTCAGCTCTTTATCAACTCAGTTCATTGTCTTCGCTTTGGAAAATTTTTATTTTATTAATGGCGAACGATTTTTTAGGTTTATACATATATACGCGTATATCATGTAGATACTGGAATAAAGTATCATCGTGAGGAAATCGGGTCCTAAATTTGATGAATAAATTAATACGATTTTCTAGCACATTTCATACAAAAAGATTTAAAAGATCCAGCTCTCTAGATTGATCAAATATTATCACGCCGAATACAGAGACATAAATTTGTTGTCACTCTATATAGCGTCGCAGTTTATTTCGCTGCGCCGAGTTGCATATCTTAATGTACAGCGAAGCGAAAGATGAAAGGCACTTCGCTTATCTAAACAAAAGCCTGTGCCGAAGTGTTTATCACGGGCGAGTTGCTTAGCTTGCTGTCTGACTGGCTGTCTGTCTGTCAACCATCAGGGAAAACGAAATGCAGCGACAAAAGAGGAATGCCGTTGTTTAGTGCTTATCCGCAGGTTTTTTCTCTCGTCCATCTAATGGCTTGGTTTACGTTGTTGACCGTTGGAGAAAAAGAGAAAAAGAGAAAGAGGGAGGGAGGGAGGGAGAGAGGGAAAGGGAGGGAGAGGAGAGAGGAGAGAGAGAGAGAGAGAGAGAGAGAGAGAGAGAGAGAGAGAGAGAAAAAAGCCTAAGGATGACTACACAAGAGAAGTTTATCGAGACAAAAGCTTTTTGTCCGAACCTACCTACCTGCATCAAAGAATACATAAAATATAGATTTTGAAAATAATGTTTTTAATCATCTTCTTTTCGTAGTAGTTAAATTTATTATTTCTTGAGAAAATTTACTATTATGAGTTTTAATACTTATTTTTTCGTGACACTGTTATCTTTAAAAAAATATAATTTTTCTGAGATTTTTTTCATAATAGCTGGATTATATATATTTCATAATAATACTATATTGCTCATATAGAATGTTAATTACTAAATGTCACATAATGTTTAAAATTTTTTTTTATTAAAATCTTATTGACCTAACGAATAAATAACTTCTAATTAATATATTTTATTTTTTGAATCTCAACATCAGTAAACTGTAAATGAATGAATATCAAGATATTAATCTCTATAGCGCTGAGAACAATTTAAGACGTTATGAATAATAATGTTTTAAAATAATATTTTATTTTTATTTAAAAAAACTAAATATATAAAGCTCACTTGTCAAAACAATGTAAATGTAACACAAGGATATATGAGCAAAAACCGAATTAAAGTTGCTAAAACATAATTATATTTCAAATAAAATAGAATAAAATAAAATAGATCTTTCGTCTATTTTAAGTCATTATCAATGTTGTTATTTGTTACGGTAAATTAAAATAGTTATATGCTAATGGTTATACATTTGCAAGATGTGAACGATTTATATCCTTATTATAATTATATACAATTAAACTAGTTATATAAAATAAAGTGACAAAACACAATTTAATGTACCTGCATATTCTCTCTATTCTTATAAATATCACTTAGTGTAGTAGAATAAGTACGTAATTGAAAGAGCGGTCGAACAAGCGACGGAATAACATTGATAATGACCTAAATGTTTCGTCGAAACGTTTATTTCATTTTATTTTATTTGAAATATAATTATGTTCTAGCAACTGTAATTCGGCTTTTACTCATATAGCCTTGTGTTACATTTACATTGTTTTTATTTTAAACTTTGTAGTCTTTGTAGTCACTGTAAAGTCACTCATAAAAAAGTAAATATTAGAACTTTATCACTTCTATGCATGTTGTTTATTTGTGCGCATCGTTTGGTAAATTGTTGCGAATATAGTTCGATAAAACTATTGGTAATCTACATGACAAGTTTTTTGGAGAGACCATATTGTCTAATACTACGCAATAGCCAATTAAAATACATTATTGCTCTAACGAGCCGAATGAGATGCATAAGTTACGCATGCTCAATTGATAATGACGTTTCATGCCTGTGTGCGAACATCCGCGAGTAGCAATTCTCGGCTCTTTCTTTCTCTCTTTTTCTCGTTTATTTAGCAATTTTAGAAAAAACATGCATGTGTACAGAATATTCGTGTATTCTTATCAGGACAATTTAAATTTTTGACATAATTAATATGTGTGAAAAAAGGATAGGTAATTATCTCTTCAAAGAGTGTTCCTTCGAAAATAGATAATTATTAAAATGTTAATGAAACTCTGTGCATGAAAGAGAAAGAGCACATTAATAAATTTTAAAATATTATAGATTTTATAAATATAATTATCTATTTAAAGTTTTAATAAAGCGTGACGCAAAATTAATGTAATAATTTTAGTAATCTTCAAATATATATACTAAATTATATACTAAATTATGATACGAAAGATGACATGTTAAAAATTTATTTAAATAAATAAACTTTGTTTGTGTAGAAATAGATAATGAATTTTATAACGTTAATTTTTTTTGAACAATTGATAATACTATCTAAAATTTATAAAAGATACAAATATACTAATCATATTTTCAACTCATTCTGATCATTCATACGATATTTTTTTCATGTGTATCGACAAAACATAAATTATGTACTCCAACTTATATATACTTTCCTTCTATAATTTTCTTTCAAATTTCTTTTTTATACTTTTTTAAAAATTTTAATAAAATTTTTACGTATTTCTATCTTCGGCACCAGACTATTAATTTTTAAAAAGGTTCACTCCCGCGCGCGTTGTCATAAAAACAAGATCGCTGTTTGTCAAGACATGCGACATGGATCTGACATGGATAACGACAAATCCTGATTTAATATATACGTACATTAATTGTTTGAAGGGATATTCCGTCAGGAGCATTGAAAAAAAGAGAAATCCTCGCGATAAATCTAATCAAGCAACATCGATCACAATCTTACGTTCCGTCGTTGGCTCCAGAATCGAAACAGAGTGCTCCGACAAACGTGTTCAAGGATGCCGTCGACGATTGCTTCTTGACAATAGCATCGTCATCCCGGGAATACGTAATGCGCGCGTATATCTACTACGTGCGTATGCGCGTAAACACGTTGTATCGGAATCCACGCATTTACTCGTTATTTTTTTTTTGCCCGAATTCACTTTCTTTGCATCTTCCAGGACCACGGAAACATCATGCTGTGCGTGTTCAACCACTACCCTGCGTTACGCGTGCGTTACGTTTTGCGCACCGCCCGGCACACAACACGCGCACACACACACACGCGCACACACACACACACACACATACACACATACACACACACACATATATATATGTATATGTATATATATATACACACATATATATATATATATATATATACACGATAGAGACACCGTCGAATACGCGATACGTCGTCGAAACGATGAAATCCACGTCGTTTCGGTCGGAGAGTCTCGTCCGAATCGTGGACGGATCTTTCGCAGGATCAGCGCTCCGCCCGTTCGCGCAAGGGATGCAGATTGCAGTCAGATGTCCTGCACCCGGACAGGATCACCGCCACGCTCGCGAGATTGCGAGAGAGACTCGCTCGTGCGCTTTCAATTTTCCTGGTACGACTTTTTTTGTCTACTGGGAAACGTTTTCCCGGCGAAGATCACTCACGATGAACTCGCTATAATACCATCGTTTCCCGGCGCGTTGCATCGAGATGTATCGGCGAGTCCTCGCGCCGTGTATGTGCGATACGTTGCAGGCGGCCTGTGCTGAGCAGTTCTGAGCATGCGAAATGTCGCCTGCCACCCCCGCCCGGTGGTCACGTGGTCACCCGTTCGTTCGGCCCTCTTCGTCGCACCTTTCCACTAACCTTCTTTCTTTCTCTCATTCTTGTCCTCTTCGTCTCATCCAATCTCTCTTTGTTCCACGCTCTTGCTTGCGATGTCCCATCGTCCTTTAACCTCTGACTTTCTCTATTATCCTTATCATTCTCTCTTTCCGTTTTCTTCTTTCTTTTTCAAAATGCTTATATACATATCGCTATATGCATGAATTATGCGTGTATCAATAAAATAATTCCTCCTTCAGGATGAGAAATTATATTTCCTTCTCTTAATCATTTATCAATCATTTTGTTTTGCGTTTCCCTTTTCTTTCTTTATTATTTATCTATTATTTATTTCTAAAAATTATTTGTACGCAATAATAATAAATAATGCATATTTATTTGTTTAAGATCGCAATAAATCGCAATTCTCTCTTGCGCATTCCCTTTTTCCTTCTTTGTCTTATTCATTCTTCATCTCGTTCTCACTAGCACAGCGCGGCGGGCGCATACAGGTCGCTCGTTAATTAGAGCGAGAGGATATAATGAGTCGCGCGTGTGATGGGTGATGGCGTGAGAGATAAGGAAAGAGAATGAGACGACGATGACGACGCGTGAGAAGGATAGATATAAAAAGAGACGAGAAAGAGGGGGATGGGGAGAGAGAGAGAGAGAGAGAGAGAGAGAGAGAGAGAGAGAGAGAGATTCTGATTGTGATCGAGTTAACGTGAGTGGAGAAAAAGAGGTATCTATCCCTATATTCGAATAATTGTCACCTCTTGTCACTGTTCATTTGTATCTACAAATCGTTCGGCAATAAATGCTCCTCTCCGACGGGACAAGTTTTCAGAGAAGACACCAATTAAAAGAATCTATGGGCGATCTTGATAAGAATCTTGATAAGAATAGGACGCATGTTTTAGGATCCCATGAATTAGTGAAAAGAATAAAAAAGAGCATCGCTCGCGAGTTTTCATATTTTAATCGTTGTAATATACAGTTTACATATAAAATATCGTTCCCTTTGATATTAAATTGAACTATCGCGCTAACTATATAGATCTTATTCTGTTTCGAAATAATTAGCACTAAAAATAAAAAAAGGCACGAATATAACAGTTTAATGATATTTTTTTAACTTTATTAACTTTTCTTGTGTGAGATAATTTTCGAATTAATAATTGATCTTTTGTTTTAAGAATGAGAAAGAAAGAAAGCAAGAGAAAGTTGCGACAATCCCACCTTTTTTTACGAGGAGACAGAGAATTCTTGACGGGAGGTCCACCTCCACGGTCCACGTCACCGGCAGTACGTCATACTACAGCGGGTTCCTGGAAGGCGAGAATGTCCCTGCGTCCTTTTTTCTCGCTTTATCGATTACGGCGCGATAAAGGCGTCGCGAGATGTCTGCTTCCTCTGTCACTGCGTGACAAAACAAATTAGGACCTTTACCGTGAGTAAAATTATAGAAGACAAAGAACGGTCGTTCACGAATATTATTAGAATATAGCTTTCTGCAACCTTTAAAATTAAGGCACTCGTGCGTCTCGCAAATGGATTGAGGGGAGAAGCTGACAGGAGCTAATCTTCAATTACGAATTAGTTTAAAATTATTTGCGAAATTCTCTTTTTTCTATTGTTAATATTATATACACTCATATTTCTTACAAAACTTTAAGTATACTACATATATTATTTATCAATACATATTTTTTATTCTTATTCAATATATATTAAAGAAAAATTGATTATTCTATTGAAAGAGTTAAAACATGAAAAGAGATACGGCAAGTTTAAGAGAGAATTTTTTTAATCAACATTTTTTAATTAAAGATTAAAAACTTGAAATTTTGTAGTAAATGTATTTTTATTAATTTTTTAATTATTTGTTTCATATAAGACGCTATATCTTTTCGGAATAAACTTCACGCTGTAGACTTTTAAACTTGAAACCTCTTTGCGGCTAATGTAACTGTAACAGCGAGGGTGAGTCTGCATTTTTCAAGAACGATGACGAAAATGAGGAACAACATGAACGGCAATATAATTTTCTACATCCTGTACCAACATCCATTGTGCGTTTTCCACCAGCTTGATGGACTCTCAAATTTCGTTAAAAGTCTCGCTAACGTTACCATAAAAGCATCTCAAGAAACCTGCCCGTTTAAGCGCTTCACTCACGAACGTTTTGTAATTGTTTCAGAGTATCATTTCATAGAGAATAGAGAGAGAGAGAAAGAATAGAGAGGGGGGGAGAGAGAGAGAGAGAGAGAGAGAGAGAGAGCGCTTCTGTGTTTATTCATAATATTCGTGTGTATTTACAAATATATTTGATATATTTAATATATTTAATTGTTAGAATATGCGTATATCATAAATATATCTCATTTAACACAATCCTTTTTTATTAACTGTTTTATTATAATTTCCGGGAAAATTATACCCTGCTAATATTATCCTCGATAATAAATCCATATTCGTGAAATAATAACGAGCATTCACGAGGTATATAGTGGTCAACATCTTAATCAGAGTTTTTGTGACGAATGTCAAAAGAGAATAATACTTTTACATAATAGCTAGTAAACGTGAGAGTAAGGTAAGTATAGCTAATTCAGTCCCTAGTTTTTGTATTTTCACAAAACATCGCATACACAAGAATCTCTTCGTGTTTATAAGAGAGGTTATCTCATTTATCTCTTTATTAAATACTTTGTTAGATTTACCGCAATTTGTATTGTTATATATGTATTTATATTTGTTTCACGAAAGAGCATGATATCCTACTAGAAGATTTTGTTAATCCAAGTTAGAAAATGATATTCAATATAATTTTTACGCGTTACGTTTTATATTTGGCTTAAACGTACGTAAAAGACAAACGTTTAGCTCAAATTAACTAAAAACATTAAAATACTGTTTGTATATCCGATGCTATTGAAGTATCTTCTTTTAAACATGTATGTAACTCGACTACGTTTCTTTTCAAAATTTTAACAGTTTAAAAAAGCATCCGCTGAATATGAAACTGTACGTGTTACGAATCTACCATCTTCTATACTATCAGCTTCTTATAAGAATCAAATTTTCAATATCCTCTCGAAGGAGGTTGTGGCTCTGTAGTATCGTCATATTTCTCGGGACAAATACAATATACCGCTTTATTCGTGAAAGAAATATCGATTCGACGGATGTTTCGCAAGAGTCACTCGAAGTAAAGGCGATGGATAATATAAAGAAAGACGTGCATTGGAAGTAGACATGGCGTGTGGTGAGTTGGCCACGACCGCACAGATAGTGAAGAAATGGTGGAATGGTACGATATCTTTATGATATAATGAAATAAAAGCTTTACAAATTGCGAGAGAAAGAGCGAGAGAGGAAAAAGAAAGAGAAAGAAAATTCAGTCCAGTCTTTCGAGGTATGCGGGCGGCTTGTATTGTTCTTTAATACATTAATGGTACACATATGTATACGACCACCCAGGTACTTGGATACAAACACTTTAGAAAAAGTGCAGGTACAAAGAAATGTATTGTATACGATGTCGTGGAGTTTGTGAAAATTGTTCCGAAATGCGTATAGTTGACACACACACACACGCGTGCGCGCGCGCGCGCGCAAACATGTGTGTGTGTGTGTGTGTGTGTGTGTGTGTGTGTGTGTGTGTGTGTGTGTGTGTGTGTGTGTGTGTGTGTGTGGTGTAAGAAAAGAGCCGCATCCTAC
>NW_017305450.1:167370-172926 GCF_001594115.1 Trachymyrmex septentrionalis
GCTATTTAAATTTTTATTTATTTAATGAATTTTTTTGTTACTAAAAAAAAATTTCATCTATATATTCACCTGAACAACATTCTTAATTTTAGAAAAATTTAGAATTAAAAAAAAATTTTACTCACTTTCTCTAAAAATAATAATTGAAAAAATTAACTCGTTTATGTATAAATCGATATTTTTTTAAAAAGAGGAGAAAAAGAGGTTCTGTCTTAATTTCTGTCAAAATTAATTTCAATATTTAAAAAATCATCATCATTAAGAATTTTATTTTTTTGTTATTGTTTTAATATTATAAAAGATATAACGATGAATGTTTACTATCTAGGACTGTCTAGATCTGTTTATGAAAGTTTTCATAATATAATAAGTTCACAATCGATGCTTCAAATACCCAGATACTTTCGCGAGGATTATATATGAATCATCATGTCAAGTTCATCAAGTCAACAAAGGATCGCAAAGAGTTAATGGTTATAAGTATTGACACACCGACGAACATCTGAAGAAGATTGATGTGATGATATGCATATGTTAACGTAAATATAATCTCGATAGATTTTAGAAGCCAACGCGCATTTTTTCCGCAATAAGAATACACGACGCGTACTTGAAGTGTACATATACATATATATCCTATAAAAGTGGATGACATTTGCAAAGATCCTGCAAATGAGTTTTGGGCTCATCAAGATAAATGAAGATAAGTAAGCGAGATATTTCTCTTTCTCCCCTCCCCCCCTCCCTCCCTTCCTGCCTGCGTTTTATCATTGTGTATGATGTGGAAGATACAGATGTACATATATGCAACGAAGATATTAGTGTGAGTAGGTATGTACGTTCTCCCTTCGTTATATAGAGCGTTCTACCATTTCGATTCAGTTTCAGGTATCGAAAACAAAAGCATATTATGTATTGATTGCCATTGTTTACGATCTATCGAAAAAAAACATGAATTTGTAAGATTGAAAAAATTCTATTTTTCAAGGGACAATCGAAAAATAATTATCTTATCCCTATCTTTTGTTAATAAGTTTTAGTAACAGAAACGTATAAATTAATTACATGAGACAGAATATTGCGTTGTTTAGTTGCATTGATAGTTGTTGGAGAAAGATGTTTGGATATTGGACGACACACGCGCACACACTTGCGAATTTAAATAATTAATTCGTTTTATGTTTGTCACTCGGTTCCCATCTTTTCTTTTGCTAAGGATACTCCACACTCCCCACGTGTATATGTATATGTATATGTGCATGCAACGCAGGCGCAGGCAGCTGTCACCTTACACCCATGGAGGAGGCATGGGGCTGCGGCGGCCATTCTCAACTTATCTCTAGGATCTTTGTAAACATGTCGTGAAATCCGAGTATTTAGGCAGTGGCGTAGGAAAAGATCGCGGGGTGGAAAGAATCTATCGGACAGTCACAGCGAGAAATTAAAATCGAGCAATCGTCAGTAGCTCCAGTGTAATTCTTGCGAATACAAATTTTAAATGTTTTCAAACGCGCGAAAATCACCTCCACGCTTGTCACAGCGGCAATAAGGAATTTCTCGCGGTCGCGAGAAACGCCTATTTTTTCTTTTTCATTTTCTATATTTTCGCAACACAGAATTACATTCGTCGTATATTATGTCTGAATTATATTACGCTTTTTATGACCGATTAAGATTTTCTCTGGATGTGACATCGCCACATGCTACATGCTGCGTATTCGTGGTTTCTCTGACAACTAGGATCGCAGTAACAATGTCAGTAAATGCAACGCACATCTTTCATTTGTTCCGTGCTAATAAAACAAAACAAAAAAAGACGGGTTATTATTATAGGTCACGTCTGCATGGATACTATTTTATTGTGTTCTAACTACTTATAATATGATTCTAGTTTATTATCTAATTTATCATTCAACACACACACAAGATATGCGCCTAACTATATGTTATAATCGTTCGAGAACTATAGAAAACTAATAAAAAATTGTATCTACCAACTTTAAAATTGCCAATTAGTTAAAAATAAGATAAAAAATAGTAATTGCAAATATTTTTTATAGGAGAAAATATTTTCTATTGGATAAATATTAGATTACATTGTAAAAAAAACTATTACAAATAGAGTACAATATTGCTATTGATTCGAATGATTTTCGAATTATTCCCAATTGTTAGTTTTCTAATTTTTTTTACTAATTTAATATTTTTCATAAGAGATATATGAGATAAATATATTTGTATAAACAATATATTTGTTATTTTCATTTAATTTCGTAGATTTAAACAGAATTTAATGCTTTTTATAATGTATTTATATTGATATAATGTATTAATATTGAAAAGTAAGAAGACGTAAACAATAAGCATCTAACGATATCTTTACTAACAAGTAAAAATTTATTTTATGTAGACGAAAAGTTTCGTAAGAGTATAATAAATTTTATATGATTGTATTTTTTTTCGGCACCATGTATATATATATATATATATATATATATATATATATATTCTTTTTTTCGAAGGTTTCCCGGCGAATTGGTATTCCGATCGATCGAGTTTTAATACATCGGCCAGCAACGTCTTTTTTTAGATAGCTCTCATTTTATCTTCTTCCATATATATGTATACATATACTTCATTCGCGTTTGATTCCTCGAAAATGAATTAAAATGAGATAAAAAGAGAATATAATTATTACGTTAAAATTAAATATTTATAATTAATCTTTTAATTTCAGAAAATTTTGTTAATCTACCAGAGACAAATTTTAATCATTTATATCGCATTCATTCTCTCATTATTTTTTCGTCATTTATTATCAGCCAATAATAATGATACAAGTTCCGATTTAATACACGTTCCACGATAAATGAATAATTAATTATTTTTTATTTACGTTAAGATTGATAGCGTAATATTAATGCGTATATTAACGATTTAATAAGAATATGTGCAGTTACGTGACATTTAGAGGCTATTGTAGAGATTCTGAGCGTCAAGACTCGCCAAACAAGAACCGCAGCAACGTGAAACATAATACAAGTTGCACCAGCCAGTCCTAAGCTCAGCCATGCGAAGCAGGCAGCCAGCGGCTAAGGAACGCGACGTACGAATCAGATTACATCTTGCGTTGGCTGCTTATCTTTATTCTTCACCTTACATCGCCTCGATTCACCTCATTTCGCTTCAGTGACCAACCCTTCGATCAGCTTATAATAACGCTTGAATGCACGATTGTGATGAACAAAGATATCTTGAGAAAGAATTTTTAGATAACAACTTTCTATAGAATGTTTAAAAAGCACGCAACACGAGAGACCATACGAAATAAATGAGAATTTCTAGCAAATAAAAGTATTAAAATTTGTTTTTCGACGAGTATGGAAAATTCAATTTTCTCTTTGTTATTAACAATTGTCAGTACATTATACATTTTATTAGAAAACAGTAAATAAAGGAGACAATATTACAATGAAGATATATTTATTACATATTGTATGACAATCATTAATCTTATATTAATACATTAGAAATTCGAATAGAAAAGAAGCACAATACATTATCCTAGACATTAATTGCCTGATAATTTCAATGATCAAATAATCACGTCTTCCTTTTTATTTCAAGTTACTCATAAATTTTAAAAAATGTTTATTTTTAACATTGAAAATTGATTAATTTATAAAGTAATTTTTATAACAAAACGATAAATTAATACAATCTAGCGATCTTTTTCTTATTATACTATGTTGTTTATTAAATACAGCTAAAAAATGTTATAATTAATATTAAAGTTATAATTGTAATATTATTCGGTATCAGCACTGGAGGCTTGTAAAAAAACTGGAGCTTGAGAGCCCTGTGCAACTTGTATCAATTGTGGTTGAGTCTGAATTGGAGCAGTTTGTATTATAATCGGTTGATTACTTCCGCCTTGCACTTGCATGCGAATCATCTGTAACTGCTGGGGAGTCAATTGAATCTAAAAGAGAAAAAGAAGATCGAAAGTGACACACAATTAAACAAGTAAATTGATTTTATAACAAAATTTTTTATATTTACAGGTATTTGTTGAATTTCACCGCTAGGAGTGACAATCTGTTGTACGATTTGTATTCCTCCACCCTGTGTGGTAGATGTCTGTTGTTGTTGTTGCAGTTGAATGATTTGTTGATTAGATGATTGCTGTGGACTTTGAACCGTAACCGTTTGGGCCGTAGTGGTGTTGGTGCTCTCCTAAAATTGATGAAATTTAACAATTTATTATGTACATAGAGTATTCTTTTTTTTTTAATCAGTTAAAAAAATAATATACCTGTTCTACTGGACTGCCGATATTTATGGTCTGAATTTGCCCGCTAGAAGGTTGAACAATTTGTATAGGTTGCGTGGTAGTGCCACTATTCTGTACACCTTGATTCGCCGAAGCTTGCTGCTGCGCCAATTGGAAGTAATAATGAACTTGATCCGAGTTCATAGATGTACGTACAGTGGCCTCGTTCTGTGCCTTACTTTGTTTTATTTCATCTCTGGGTACTATATCTATAAGAAAATCAAACTGATCATATTTTGTAACCGCCATTGCAATATCATTTCGTTGAAGAGTTCGTCTTTTATTATCTTCTGTGTGCACCCAAGCTCTGAGAGTCAGTTCATGTATAAAGATCTCTGCTGCTTTGGCAAAAAGCATAGGTGCTTCTGCACTTATCATTTTTACATCTCCATCTAGTTTCATGATTTTTTTTATTCTTGCCAATGGTAAAGATTGCGTTTTAAGATCCATCTACATAACAAGAATATTTATTTAAATACTGAAAAAGTAATTTTATTTATCAAA
The DNA here is from genome assembly GCF_001594115.1 of Trachymyrmex septentrionalis. NCBI lineage: Eukaryota > Metazoa > Arthropoda > Insecta > Hymenoptera > Formicidae > Trachymyrmex > Trachymyrmex septentrionalis. Next base: position 172,208 of record NW_017305450.1, read on the forward strand.
TTGGTCTTACTAACAGTTGTGATGTTTTTTATCTCTTCCATAACTTTTGGCCAGAAATGAGTCAATGCTTGTTGAGCCTCGGAACTGCCTGGTGAGGCAATCTGTAAGTCACCATTTGAGTCGCCTTCCACTTCGCTGTCTTGATTTCTATTATAGAAAATATTCTTTTTATTATTCTATTGTAAAAACAAAAATCTTTTGTTTTATTCTATTTTTTTATTATTCTATCTATTTATTTATTATGAACATTATTATTAAATTTATGAAAACTTTTATTATAGACCAATTTAGTATCCCAATCAGCATACAACATTAAAAAAATATTTTTTTAATATTTATTTAATATTTTTACATTAAATAAATATTTAAAAATTATTTCAAAAACATTGCCTGCTGATTAGGATTAGTGTTTCTCATTTAAATACATCGAAATACATTCTTAATATATGGAATATGCAAAGAACTACTTTTAATGATAGAAGGTAAGGATCAGAGTGTAAAAAGCAGCAGGTATAGTCATAAATTAGAAGGTTAGTTATAAACCATTTGCAGCTGAATAAAATTTACTTGAGTTTTTCTGAAAGTATTTGGAAGACTGTGTTGTTAGTAAATTATAATAAGTTCCAAATTTATGATAATTGATTTTATTAAACGTATATAAATTAAACACTCTGCACAAATATGAAAATTTCAATTATATATATATATGTATATATATA
>NW_017305450.1:173026-187719 GCF_001594115.1 Trachymyrmex septentrionalis
AAATATTAATCAAATAATATTACTAAAGCTAAAAGCTTTATAAAGCCCAATAAAGTTTTCGTAGAATATAAAGGACACTCAAACATAAAATCTTAACTCAAAATAATATTCATACATATTAAATATTTTTCCAATAAAATAAACGACTTATTCCTATTAGTCTACGATATAAAAAATTCTCACTGCAATAAGTATGCAAAAAATACAGTAAACTGTATTATGAAATACTTTAATAAATCATTAAAAAAATAAAAGAATAGATCTATTCGCACTGCATGAAATTCCAAAATATGTTGTATTTAAAATGAAATAAATACATATTTTGTCTTAAAAAAAGAGAAAGCGAAAATGTGCCAAAAGTGCAAGCAATGCGAACAAATCTATTTATTCCGTAGATGCGGAAAATCCTATCTTTTACAGACATTATTTACAATTTTAGTGTATCGAGTATACAATAATGTATAACCTAAAAACCATAGAAGTTTGTTTACTTACGTATTTACGAAAAACACAGACATTTTCGTAATGATTTATTAATTGCATAAAAGTCAGAGATCTTTTTAAAAATACGAACACTATTTTATTATTGTAGACTAAGCAGCCATTTTTAAATTATAATTTTTTGTGAAAATATTTTTTAAGTGATAGAAGCAATGATTACAACTGGTTGTGTTTCTATCATACCGCTGTCTCTCGATGTTAGAACATAACTAAAATCCTGAAGGTCTGCATTACCGATAGATGTTAAATTGTGAAAAGGGAAATTAAAATAAATAAGCGCAATGTGTTTTCTTCATTTATTAAACTTTAATCAATTAATATGATACAATCAGCTACTCTTACGATAAATTATATTTTTTTAGTAAACAAATTTCAATCATGAATTGTCTTATAACTGCAGATTTTTTGAAAAACAAAATTTAATACTTCTTTAGCAGTGTGTGTGTCAGAATTGTTTATCCTTATTATACTGCCAAATTCCCTGATATAGTGATCTAATTCTTTATCATTTGATAGCTCTTTCGTTGCCATGTATTTATTAGTAATTTGTGATAATTTTAATAAATCAGAACTGAAAGCTTCATCTAGGTCGAACAGTTCTAAAGCAGGTGGCGGTAATTCTTGAAAGCTCGGAGGAAATACCTGTAGAATTATTCAAGTTTATATAAAGTGCATAATCATAAAAGAGAATATAAATTCATGAAATAGATACAGAAATTAGATATTATGCTCACTGAAGCTTGCGTGGGAGGTAGAGGTGCTTCAAAATGAGGTGGAATCAAAGTAAGTGGTTCATGTTTTACTCCTAAAGCCTCATATGCTTTTATGCAGGCTGGTACCATATTTAAATTTATAGAATAAAAATGATTTTTAAATAATTTAGTATATTCACGAGGTATGTCAATATTATCTAAATCTGATGTGCAAACTTTTGGATTGTCAGCCTGTTGTGTTATATCTGGTACAAAGTTGTATTCCCAAAACTGTACATAAAGATATAGTTTGTCAATTCTTTTTGTAGAGAAAATTTGATTAAGAAATCTTAATATTTGTGCTATATTTATTTATATTATTTATACATAATGTAAAAAGTATACTATCTATAATAAATAACTTACTTCTATATCATCTGTATGAAGATCTTCCTTTTCTGTGACAGTTATTTCAAAAAAGTCAAAAATCATTTCCCGTAATGCATCATTATTCTCTTTTTCTATGTAAGTATCTGTCAACATTCTAGATGAACCTAATACAATGAGTTTGCCATTACTGTTTTTTACACAATGATATGCACAAATTGGTCTATTCATTGGAATAGCGATTGACCCACTGGATAAAGCAACAACAGATGGTTGCACCACGTTTAATGTTGCACCATAAGGATATAAAAATTTCATATCACTAAAATAATTATTTATTAATAATTGAAATTATCACAAGAGAAATATTTTATCTTACATATACTCGTTATGATTCTTCAGAAATATAGATTTATTTGATAAGCCTTGGGAGATTAGAGATTCTTTAGGATGCATTGTTTGATTATAACTCATACGGGCTACACTATCTGCAAATATAAATATTAAAATATGAATTATTTATTTATTTATTTATTTAGAGAGAGAGAGAGAGAGAGAGAATTATTTTATCTTTATATTTTATATACCATTATTCACCATTATACCAAATTCTTCCAGCAAAAAATTAATGTTTGTATTGGATTTATTTTCACCACCCTCTCCAAGCGTGACAAGAATATTGCCACCAGAATTTAAAAAAGTTCTGATGGAATTCATTTCAAGTTCAGTAAATTTACTTAATGGTCCTGGTAAAACAAGAATTTTGGCGTTTGCCAATGATTCTTGCGATATTACCTCATTGTTCCTGAAATATTCACTGGACTTAAGTTTTTCAACTCAATAAGAATATTATTTAATAAATAATGTTGATGATTATCCAGTACAAATTTTAACTTACTCGATAAATTTCCACTTTCCTTTCAATTTTCGTTGAAGTACTTTAAATTCTTCGTTTAATTTTCTTTCATTTTTTGATATATCAAAAATAATAATGTTTTCATTACTATCATTTCCATTAAAGACTGCGCTCATTCTGGATTATTATTGTTGTAAATTGGTTTGAGCGATTCTTTATGTACAATTCGACATCACGTTAATCGATATAATTGGTCAAACGTGACCGAATGTCAACGTCAAAATATTTCATTGGGTCGTTGCTATGACAACTACATTGAAAGGTGCAATTTCACGCAGTGAAATGGATAATGGTGAAAGGGATAACATGGGTAGCTTTTCAGCAGAGGCACAAATCGACAAGAGTCATTCCGTCTTTGTTTCTTAAGGCTTAAACACAATAGCACAGGGAACAGGGAATAACGAGCTGTCCAGAGCTAGGATATCATATCAAACTTAAGGTTCGATTACATGGAGCGCGGTATGCGGTACGCGGTTTCTTAGTTGCTTAGACTACGTTCCAAAACTTCCTTTCCGAGGAAGATTTTACTCTATATGCTATAGTATACGTCACGTGTACTATATATTTCAAGTAAATTTTTCTCAGAGAGGAAGTTTTCGAATGTAGCCTTAATTAATTAGTTACTGTACTGCGTACTGCACTCCATGTAATCGCACCCTTATACATCAGAGCTCTGATTGGATAGCTCGTCATTCCCTATTGCCTATGCCTATTGCTTGTGCCTATTGTGTTTAAGCCTTTACTGATTATTGAACAAGGGCAGAATGATTCTTGTGTCAATTTCTGTCTTTTGCTGGAAAGTTCCCATGTGTACTGTGCAGCAGGGTTGCACAGTAGTCTAATTTCCATCGAGGGTTCAAACCGGATCAGAATGTAAGAACCAATCAACTACAGTCGAGTATTCCTCTGTACAGTCGAACAAGGGTGTAGAGATACATTCACACTCTTTTAGGTATACTTTATGCTCTACTCTCTGTTACACATACTTCGCGATCAGATAGCGCGCTCTCACAATACTATACTCAATTGCCTATCTAGATACACTCTCATATTATTATTCTTTCTCGAACCGTTCTAGTAACGACATCGTTATATTATATTGTCGCGATATTATATTGTATGTGCTATCAAATAAACTTTATTGTGAAATCGTGTACAATCATTAAACTACATTCATTATATGTAGCCATCCGCTACAAGGGGAATGCTCGACTGCAGTTGGTTCTTAGGATAAAATCACACGGTGCGAAAAACGACTGCGGAATAGAGAATGCGTCATAAAAGCAATCACTCAGCGCTATTCTATATTTGATGCTGCGGAATAGCGAGTGGGTTTTTGTAATTTGTTCTTGTAATAAACTGTTGTATTTCGAGAGGTTAAAATAATTTGATGCTGATTGATATAATGGAATTGCGTAATGTTGAGACGAATGAAGCAAAATGACAAAATCTGAGTGCATAAATATAGATACCAAGAAAAAAAACACAATGATGCATTATGTGCGATTTCAGTGTGCCCTTTTCCATCATGCCAGTTTTGTGTGCTATGTTTACACAATGCAGAAAAATGATGGTAAATGCATCTAAGCAGTTCAAAAAATTGTTATGAAATTGTAAAACATTAAATACTACAACAGTAATAATTGTTTTTACAATTTAAAAAATTATATTTCATTTTAATAAGCAAATTATTAACATGAAATTAATAGTTTTTAAATTATATTCATGCTGGATACATCTTTGACGCATCATGTGAACATAGCACACAAAACTTGCGCAATGGAAAAGTGCAGAATAGCGCTGATTGATTGCTTCAACGTATTCTGTATTCCGCAGTCCTATTTCGTGTAATTTCACCCTTAGGCTGGGTTTTTATTTGACGCTACAAGGCTCATTTTCAGCGTCAAAACAGGTCATGTGATCAAACTTGACGCTTGATATTCGTCAATTTTGATCCCAGCCTTACATTCTGATCCGATTTAAATCCTTGGTGGAAACTAGTGTGCCTATATCATACATACTTGACATTAAGATGCTAACTGTTAAAAAAAATTACCCCCTAAATGCTATTTGAAATACCGCTAAAAAACTGTTATATATTTATATATGTTTGTAATCACTTTTACGCACGCATTTATATAAGATGAGTACTAGAAAAAAATGGCACATATATATATATATATATATATATATACTACTGTGATCAAAAAGTAAGGTGAATTTTTAATTTAAACTTCCCGCGCTAATCGATTCGAGCAAACTTTTATTTTTATGTTGGTACTACTGTTAGTGACATCTGTGGCAAATTTCATGTCAATGTCATCATTAGTCATATAGTTACGCTTGTGTTTTCTAAACGACTAAAAGTTTTGGCGATTTTTACAATGTCTGATTTTGCTGAGCAAAGAAGTGCCATTAAATTTTGTTTGCGGAATGAAATTTCGGCTACGGGAACGTTCAGAATGTTGCAAAGGGCCTTCGGAGAATCGACTATGTAGCAGAAAAATGTTTATAAGTGGTACAAAGACTTCAAAGAAGGCAGAGAACGTACTGATGACTTGGAACGCCCCGGACGACTATCAACGTCAATTGATGAGCAACACGTGAAGAAAATCAAGGAATTGTCAACAAGAAATATTATTTGAGTGTTATGCGTCGTTTGCGTGAAGCTATTCGCAAGAAGAGGCCGGATTTATGGAAAGACAATTCCTGGTTTTTGCATCACGATAATGCGCCGTCTCACACGGCATTGATTCTTCGTGAGTTTTTCGCCAAAAATTCCACTCATATCGTTCCGCAACCGCCTTATTCACCTGACTTAGCTCCGTGTGACTTTTGGCTATTTCCCAAACTCAAAAGACCGCTCCGGGGACACCGCTTTGAATCTATTGAAGAGATTCAACGTGAATCGCTGCGCGCTTTGAAGGCTATACCGGGAAACGACTTTTTGGCATGCTTCGAGGCATGGAAAAAACGTTGGCATAAGTGCATTGTATCGGAGGGGGATTACTTTGAAGGGGATCAAATTGATTTGGATGAATAAATAAAGATTTTTTATTTTATAACAAAATTCACCTTACTTTTTGATCACAGTAGTATATATATATATATAGTAGAGAGAGAGAGAGAGAGAGAGAGAGAGAAACTCATGTAACCCTAAAGCACTTTCATGATTGGTCGATTCCAATTAAATATTATTGATATGAGGTTTCTTTATGGCTGAACTTTTGCACCAGTTCATCTTTCTTCCTTTTCCCTCCAAGAAGAAAGAAAAGGAAGAAGGATAAATTGGTGCAAAAGTTTAACAAACAAAAAACAGGCTAGTCTAAGCTGCTGCGACAGTATAAAGATATACTATAGTAGGGACAAGATTCCGTTTTCCATTCAGCCGTGCATGATTGCTTGTACATCATTAGCAATCATATTTTTGGTGGCATCAATCCTGATCAAAGCAGAGAATCCAGTTTCTTCGTTATTGCAATCGTGTCATAATATATCGCTGCGCTTGTTTAGCGACGAGACACTATCATGTCTCCTGAATAGTTGATTACAGGCAATTAATTTTATGAAGCAAAGTGACTGTGCGTGGATGTATCTGACTGATCACTGATTTGTGGAAGATTCTGAAAAGTAAAAATTTTTTATCTCCTTTTTTGTTGAGTATAGGCGGTTCCTAATATTATTGATACGGTATTTGGTCACCAAAGACATGGCGGACTCTGAAAATTCGTCTAAAAAGATTAAAGATGCCGATGCTGCTTATCCCTATTTAAAGTCACTAGATTAATAAAGTATCGCGATGAGAAAATTTATTGAGTTGTGTTCCGATAGCTGTCGAAAATTTTCTTTTTAGTTATAAGTTGGTAACTAACACAGCTGTGTTCCGTAAGAGATCAGCTGACATCGTAGTTTGCATTTGTTTTATCGGCTTGTCTAATTTGTTATTTAAAAAATGGATTTATTTGTATTTCATGAATTACTTTCAAGTTCAAATGAAAGTGTGACACTTCGTGCTCTCATGTCAACATCTCTGCTCGCCGCTCTGATCTGATTTCGCTTTCTTGTTCAACTTCTGTATTCTCTCTTGTGAGAAGTGCTGCCTTATATCATTAGTGTACTTTACGAGTATATTGTAGTCATTGGTGCTTATTGCAACATCTTAGTTTTTATCTTCTAACTTTTTAATTTTTTACTTTTAACGTTTTCGGGAATGCTGGTCGGCGAGCAGAATGTATTTCTGTGAGTGAGTGATGCGATCTTTCTGTATTTTCATTACCTTAGTGCGTTTGTATTGCATTAATTGTGCGTTTTTCTTTACATTCTTGTAATATTTTATCAGTGCGTAATAATTTATTTAATCACTAATCAATAATTTATTTAGTCATAATTTTATGTTCAATTCTAGCCATTTGTTATTGAATGTGCTCGTTGGTGAGTCAAGGACTTGCCCAAATGACTTATGAGAATGTTCTCCTCGATTGTGTGGACTGTATTAATGAATTGCTTTGCAAAGAAAGAGATCCTTTATTACAAAAGAGCTTACAAGCGTTGCTGAATCTTACACACACGATGCACTCGCTCGCGCCATACATGCCACACCGCCAACTATCAACTTCTTTCAGTTGTTACCGACACCTTGGTGCCACGGCAACACCAACGAACTAAAAACTATTACCAGCTACCTGCACCAAGTGGGCCCATCAATTCTATGCCTATCAAGTTACTTGAGGGCCGGAATTGCGCAATCATTTGTTTCTCGTTGCAAACTAGATAAGTACTCCATCGACCATCGTCTGCAAAAATACTGGCGTACTCTCTCTATCATTTGCCACCTAGATAATCGATTAACCTTCTTCATTATGTCCACCTCGAGATAAGAGGTTAAAGTGCTATCTATAAGGAAGTGACCTGGGGACAAACAACTAAGATCATTAGGATCCGAAGTTAACGCAGTTAGTGGCCGGAAATTAAGAATAGCTTCTATTTGTAGCAGCCTCCTCAAAAGTCATTGCCGCTTCTAAAGCTACTGTAAAAATGATTCTTAAAACTTTTCACCGTCGCTTTTCATAAGCCACCGAAATGAGGCGATCGGGCAAGAATGAAGTGCCATTTAATTTCTTCAGCTGCTTCATGATCTACAATTTGAGCCCTTGATTGCTCCTAATTAAAAATATTTTTAACCTTTTCCAGCTCGCGGTTTGTTCCGACAAAATTTGTGCCATTGGAATACATGCTACATGGCCTTCCTGTACGGTTTGTAAAACGCTTGAAAGCGCTGAGAAAAGCACCTGTGGACATGTTTGAAATTACTTCAAGATGTACAGCTTTAACTGTCATGCATATAAATATCGCGACAAGCCTTAATTCGTTTGGCTTCTCGACCCTTACGATCACGTATGTAGATAGGACCGCAAAAGTTTACCCATATTTGCAAATAGCTTCGAGGGGTTTAACTCTAACACTTGATAATTCTCCCATTATTTGTTCAGATACACGCGTTCTCGCTTTAAAACATTTAACGCATTCGCGAATCAACTTTTTGGTAATGCCGCGGCCAATATAGCTGACGAACCGCCGATAAAGTAGCATCAGCACTCGCGTGACAATTTCTGTTCGTTTGATATAATTAGATTAGTGAGCTTGGAATGATGCGGTAGAACTAACGGGTGCTTAATTTCGTACGACAATCCCGAATGCTTCAACCTACCTCCGACCCGCAGTAAACCCTCGCTATCTAACAACGGATTGAGATGTCTTAACTACTACCGCTAGATATTGTTTTGTTCGCACGCAACGCGCATATCTCAGAGCTGAAAGCGGCTTGTTGCTCGATCCGAACTACGCATTTTGTGGCATGCTCCAGCTCGTCTACCGTCAGCGATTGAGCAGAGTTCACTCCACCCTTTTTTCTGCAGAGTTGCATAAATCTGACACAAGTGGCTACAACTCGAATGAGCCTCCGCAGGGTGGAAAATTTCTCCACCAGCTCAAGTCCTGGCTGATTGACTATTGTCACCATCACTTGTTCGCATAACTGATCCACTTAAATCTCCTTGTTGATTTCTACCTCCACTCGGTAGTCGATTTGTGTTTGCTCCTCCATCCATGCAGGACCATTCCACCATAATCGTGAGTCACGCAGTTCTCTTAGAGCAGAACCCCGAGATGCTAGGTCAGTCGGATTCTCTCTTGTGCCCACGTGGTCCCAATCCTCAACTGCAGTCAGCTCTTGGATCTCGCCTACTCTATGAGTACGACGAGTACTGGTAGCTTCTTGTTAACTGCTTTGATCCAGTGCAAAATGATGGAAGCATCTGTCCAATAATATACTCTGTCTATTTTGATGCTCCACGATGCTTTGATCTTGGCTATTAGTTGAGCCAATAATTGTGCTCCGCATAATTCCAACCTGGGAATCGATATCGCCTTAATTGGAGCCACCTTAATTTTAGCGCATAATAAATGAACTTGTGCTCCGCTGTAACGACTGACGCTTCGTACGTATGCACTGTAGGTTTTCACTGGCATCGCAGAAGCTGTGAAGTCGTTGAATCTCGCTATCTAAAGGATTCTTAGTAACGCATCGCGGCACGTAGAATCCGTCTGCGTACTGTAAGTCTTGCACAAAGCTTAACCATTTGGTAAGTATATCTGTTGGTAAAGTTTCATCCCAACTTAACTGAACTTCCACAGTTCCTGCATCAATATTTTGGCTCGCAATACTACCAGTGACAATAACCCGAGTCCAAAATTTGTTATATTAGACAATATCGATCTCTTTGTGGCAGATGCTGATGCTGATATCTCAACGGAGTATTGAAATACATCCTTTATTTGGTTCCATCTGACACCCAAGTTTTGGTAGCGCCATTCTTATCTAGTTCCAGAACAGCGTTATCGGTTGCTTGCCTCGGAATCTTTTAGCAGATCTGAATGATTTGCTGTTCATTTTTTCAGAATAAATCCTTTGAAGCAATGCTGCAACTTCATCGCAAATAGTTAAAACTTCTTCTATAGAATTTTCATCTGTTAATAGATCATCCATGTAGAAATCTCTTCTTGCTATCATTGACCCTTTGGGAAATTGAGTCTCCTCCAACTCAGCCAATCGATAAATCACTTTGGTAGCCAAAAAGGACGCTGGCGCTGTTCCACAAGTCAAGGTTAATAACTCGTATGAACGTTTGTATGCCCGAATCAAATGATTCTCGTTCTACATTATGATTAAATGCCCGTAGCTCGAGCCAAACTATATTCTTCTGAAGATTGAAGTGACAAATTTGGGTATCTTTTAAAAAATCCTAACAACTAGTCTTTACTTGCTATTTTTTTCTCAACCCACGCAGGACACTTAATTTCATTAGCAACAGCAGTTTCGAATGCTAATTTACGGCAATCTTTTGTTGTCAATCCATAGAACATTTTGCAGCACATTTTTAAATAATCAGCAATTGAATTTTAATGAACATCAGTAAAAACTTTTTGATGACTGTAGTTTGATGTAAGTTCAAATTCCATACCTTTATAATTTTAATCTTGCGTCTCAGAGTTTCTCTTTTAACACCGCATCAATTAGCTACTTTTCTAATGCTACCTCTTTTAGCAACCAAATCAATTGCTTTTTTCATATCGGTTTCCTCATATGTATCCTTAGATCTTCTTTTATATTTCCTAACCATTTTTATCGTTTTCTGAAAGAATGTAAAAGAATTTGTATTGCTTAATTTCATCACGAAAACTTAACCTGATCTAACCTGTCCAGATAAATTTGAATAGTCTATACATAACCATATGTATAAAGAGATTTATCTAATAACATTTTTATCATAAAGAGATTTATCTAATTATATTTTTATCATAAAGACACGCGTAAAATACAATTACATAATTTTTTGTGCATATACAGTTCTGAGGTTACGCAAATTGTTCTAAACTCCTGTTAGTATATGACCCATGGTGCCCCGATATGTCTAATATAAAAGATGGTGAAATATAACCTCGAAGTAAACAATAAATGATTACCTGCACTGCAGAGAAAATGCAGAAAGATGTGTAGAATCACATATGTAACTCGTAATAACTATATCATACTTTATAGAAGCAACATATAAGAAATTGTGAAAGGTAAAATAATTACTTTCGCACCATGAGATTCTTTAACGGCATGTACGGAAAGATAACGGAAGTGGATCACTGTCATCTAAATACATAGTATGGATAACTAAATAACAATCATATGATACCAATTGCACCAACCTAAACATTCTAGATTTCTCTAAACAGTTAATGACCCATGGTACCCCATGACCCATGGAGCTCCAGTCTCCCTTACAGGGAAGCGCATTTAAAACAGGTCACCTCAATAACTCGCTTGTTTTTAACAATAGAAGAAAAAGTGTCAAAAGTTGCTTGGTTGAGGGGCACATAATATGATGTCAATAATTGTTTTGTAGGTGGAGATGTAAAGAATAGGCAAAGGTCAAATCTGTTTTTTTAAATGGAATGATATGTTTTTTATTTACATTTTGATAGAGCATTTTAAGATGAATGACCTATAATTGAAGGTCATTCAAGGTTATGCAAGGTTAATAAATGAATTTCATTCGGAACTCAAGATCTTCTTAAGATTTCTTGTACGTGACAAGCGAATTAGTTGAGCTGTGCATGACTACACAAAAAAAAGAATTAATTAAAATATGTGATCTCAATCATGTGGTATCAATCATGAAACCCTAGGATGAAACCCTATAATGATCTCTAGGATGGAAAGTGAAAAGCGAAAAATTTCTCCATTAATTTCAATGGTAAAAATTTTCACTTCTCACTTTTCATCCTAGGGATAAAATTTCATGATTAATACCCTTTTATATACTATAATCTTGATATATGTAACAAAACATCTTACAACCTTTACTGGAAAAATTATACATATGTTTATTGAACTGTGTTCGGAAATTTACTCATGCATTTATGTATTATTTATTCTTGTTTAACATTCGATGAACAACAAGGATAAAATGATACATAAATGCATTCGAGTGAAGAAAACCTGGATGTCGCGCGTATCGTGTGTCGCGCATCGCGCTGATGTGCAAAAGCTATTATACTTCCTTTACACTCCAATTAACGCTTTATTGATTACATTCGCTTTACGTTTTATTTTCATCAGGTCCAATAATCCATTCTTATTTCAAGACTGTCAAAGACCCTAAAAAGAGAGACTCTCCAACTCATTACATGACTGTGAGTGATTTTGATTGGTTAGAGTATGGATCGCACAATTGTGTTTCATGAAGATTCGGAATTCTGGCCTTTCTCATGGAAATTTGGAATTATTGTATCATCTTAATATGGTAAGTAAAAGAGTGAGTGACTGAGTGATTGAGTGAGTGAGCAAGTGAGTGAGTGAGTGAGTGAGAGAGAGAGAGAGAGAGAGAGAGAGAGAGAAAGAGAATCTTGCATTCCTTTTAATTTGAGACATTTCTTTTCCAAAAATGTACTAATGTGTGTGCGCGTATTATTGTGTGGAACCATAAAGTTGATCGTAGCAATCATCTCGCATAAGCGCCTACGTCAGACGGTGAATTGCATCGTCCCTGCCTCTTGTATTTGACATGATTCGCTAACTATTTCTCTTAATAATTCAAAAACTAAGCATTGGACAAAATTTTCAAGAAGGAAAAATCGTCTCAGAATTAATTCGAGTATATGACATTTTAAAGACAGAAGTTTGTTTTGAATCACCCTGTAAGGACACATTTTATTAATATTATTCATATTTATAATTCTAACTTTTGCATAGCGTATGCATAATGAAAATTATCCAATCGCATTTTTCTTATAAAGATACGTAAAATGTAATTAAATAATTTTCTTTATGCATGTGTTTATGCGGCTATGCAAATTGTGTGAATATATCCTAAGGTCTGTTCTACAATAGAGTCGTAAGAAATTAACCAATCATAGTTGATTATTCTTCTCACACTTAATTGTGATTGACAATTTTTTACGACTTACGACTTACGATCCTATTGTAAAACAGGCTAATATCTGTAATGATTTATTGTAGAAGATCCATAATTGGCCCACAATAAATCATTAGTCATAAATCAGAAGTCGAGCTAAAAAATTGACCAATCACAGTCGTCAATTTTTAGCTTCTTAGATTGAATAATCTAAAAGAATACTAATAACAGCGAGCGCTCACTCAACTGTTGTGTCTACTGAAATGCAGTTATTGTAGACTACACGGGGTTGATTTTTTTATGTTACAGTTACGTTAATCGCATTTTCTCTTGGTTGCACTATCACCCACTAGTGCAACACTCAGACAGTGTACCGTGTTTTCATGGCTGCGGTGTAGTGTAAATTTTATGCATGAAATGTGAGTTTGTTACACCGTCTCAAAGAGACAGTATAAAAGCTGCCACACACAAAATTCTATAACAGTAAGACGTAAATTTAAGCCGATGAGCTAATTAGGATACTGCTTTAGATTACGTAGTCTAACGGACATGGAAATAACAGTAAACCTCGTAATAAGGTGAATTTCTACTGATTGAAATTTCTACATAACGTTACGTGCGAATAATTTGTATATAGATATTGAGCACGAACTAGAAGTTGAGGGTATATTTATAGTGTAGTTCGAATCTATGCCTATTCGTTTTTTATTAATAATAACGAATTTATTAATAATAACAAATTTTTATGCATTTTAAATTCATAGAACATATGTTTCTTATTATTAGGTCATCCTCAGTGTATATATGTAGAGAAATTTAACAAAATTAATAAAACGGTTAGATACAATTTCTACAGATTATAGTTACGCAAAGTGTAGGTAGTATTCCTTCATATTTATCTTCTATCGTAATAATACAATGTTTTCAGTCTTGTAATATTCTCAATTATATCACAAATGGTTTTTCGGCGTTTGAGGTTATCAAAATAGATCCACTTTTTATCGCCAGTCACAATTCGGTGCAAAAATCTCTTTCTTTGTTGCTTAGCAAGCAGAATTTCACAGATGGTTTTTCGCCTTTCAATGTCTCTTGGCTCATATGGGACCCATTTTCCTTTCTTGCAGACCTTTCCCAAGACTTTCAAACAATAATTTCGAAAATAACAGATTGAACACAATTTAATGCTTCTGCAAGTTGTTTTTGCGTTTGACATGGGTCTTCATCACCAATGCTTGCAATTCTTTGTCTTCAAATGCTCTTGGCCGTCTAGAACGCTCTTTGTCTTCCACATCAAAATCATCACTTTTTAAACGTCGAAACCTTCTTTGCATGTTTTATCGGAAAGAGCACTATCACCATAAACTTCTACAAGCATCCGATGAGCTTCAGCTGCAATTTTCTTCTATTTGAAGCAAAAGATTAACACTTCGCGCAAATGACGCTTATTTGGCTCAAATGTCGACATTTTCGATGCAGTAAAAAGTAATGTTATTGATGCAAACGTATATTTTTATATACTAAATTTTATTGACAGATGATAAAACTGAAAAATTAAGCTTGGTTTAGACATTAGAGTTATCAACAGTTTTAGTTAGAGCTACTCGCCGCTAAATGGACGGAACTTTCCGATTGACCTAATATTATTAGGAGTATAAATAAATTTCCGCCGTTTTTTAATAAAAAATTGGGCATTTATTGTGAAAGAACGGTACCTAATATTTTATTCGAAGTATTGTCCATCGCTAGCCACTACTTTTTCCCATCTTTCTGGCAGCATACGGATACCGCGTCGGAAAAACGCTTCATCTTTTGAAGCTATCCACGAATCGACCCAATTTTTCTATCTTCATATCTTCATATGATGTGAAGTGTTGCTCAAACAGGCCAAGCGCCATCGATCGAAACAGATAGTAATCAGAAGGAGCAATGTCTGGTGAATGTGGGGTAAAACTTCCCAATTGAGTGTTTCCAAGTAGGTTTTGACCGGCGCCGCAACATGTGGACGAGCATTATCATGCAGAAGAATAAGTGTGTTGTGTCTGGAGTAGTAGTGGGCGCGTTTTTCCTTGAGTGCTCGGCTCAATCTCATCAATTGTGTTCTGTAGAGAATAATGGTTTCGTTCGGTTTGAGCAACTCATAATAAACAACACCTAGCTGATCCCACCAATGGCCAGGTGGTCCCTATGATTTCTTCTTCTTTGAGTTATCGTAGTGGATCCATTTTTCATCAC
>NW_017305450.1:187819-223181 GCF_001594115.1 Trachymyrmex septentrionalis
ACTGATCCCACCAATGGCCAGGTGGTCCCTATGATTTCTTTTTCTTTGAGTTATCGTAGTGGATCCATTTTTCATCACTAGTGACTACACGGTGCAAAAAACCCTTTCGTTTATGCCTGGCAAGCAGCATTTCACATGTGAAAAATCGGCGTTCAACGTTTCTCGGCTTCAGTTCATATGGAACCCAATTTCCTTGCTTTTGAATCATTCCCAACGATTTTAAGCGATGTGAAATTGCTGGTTGAGTCACTCCTAATGTAAGTGCAAGTGCTTCTTGCGTTTGGCACGAATCTTCATCCAATAATGCTTCCAATTCCGCGTCATCGTACACTTTCGGCCTTCCGCTACGTTCTTTGTCTTCGACGTCAAATTCACCGTTCTTAAACTTTTGAAACCGCTCACGGCAACTTCTCTCACTTAAGGCAGCCTCACCATATGCTTCTACAAGCAATCGATGTGCCTCAGCTGCAGATTTCTTCAAATTAAAGAAGTAAATCAAAAGCTCCCGCAAATGATGCTTATTCGGCTCAAAACTCGACATTTTCGCATGAAAAAAGATATAAGATGCTGATGCAAAATCGCTAATATTTCAAGGTTATGTTCTTGCCAGATATCCAACTTTTTTTTTTATTTGCGTAGGAGAAAAAATCTTCGCAGCGCCCTCTCCCGAGGGGGACCCGCACCACTGGATGTGCCGGATTCGACCGCCCCGTGATCACGAGGATACACCGGAACGGCCGCCTACCGACTAAAAAACTCCCCCTGGTCCAAGCAATACCTCAAGGCATAAGTGGGAGCACCCCGGAACCGCTTACAGACATTACGTCAGGGTGCCCCCGAAATGCTCGCGGGATGGCTTCCACCGCACATGCGGGAACGCCTATTTATTAGGTGTACAAAAAAGTTCTGAGCTTTAGATTTGATACAACCGAAATAACAATTTAAATTTTATATATCTTCCCGCCCTTTTGGGGTTTTAAAACAGTAACATTTAACCTCCTGAAATGCGATACGGTTTGGCGTTTGATGCACATAACCTCAAAAATCAGTAGTGTTCACGATGGCAATTACAAAAGAGCATATTCGATTTTCCATCCACTTCGCGTTTCATCTGAAGAAAAATGCTGCTGAAGCCACTGAAATGATTTGTGCTGCATATGGAGAGAACGCTGTAAGTCATGCAACATGCAAAAGGTGGTATCAAAAGTTTCGCCAAGGAGATTTCAGTCTTAAAGATGAATCGCGTGCTGGACGCCCTGAAAAGATTGAAACGGACGAATTGCAAGCACTGCTGGATATAAACTCTGCGCAAACTGAAAAGGAGCTTGCAGAACAGCTTGGCGTTACGCAGCAAGCCATTTCCGTACGATTACATACGATAAAAGTATACGATTACATACGAAAAAGCTCAGAACTTTTTTGTACACCTAATATATAACTGAAACGCTAAATATATATACAATATTTACATAAGTACTTATTCTAACCGCTACGAGAAGTCAGAGCCCCACAAGAGAGATGGCGGCACAAGTGGATGTACCACCCGGGCCCTCCGATCCCTCCTACGGTCCCTCTCTGCTCTCTCCTTCGCTCTCATGACGACTTCGCAAAACCGCGCGAAAGCCGTCCACGCTACATAAGAGCCCATGATGGCCTCGATCACCCGAGCGTACTCTCGGTTTAGATCTAGATCCAGACCGAGAGTCGCGAACAAGTTCTCCCTCTCCGCATCCCACGAGGGACAGCGAAGGAGGGTGTGCACACCATTGTCTATCGCCGCCCGGCAGTGTCGGCAAATCGGTGACTCACTTTTCCTGATTTCGTGCAGGTACGCCTCAAAACACCCGTGACCCATAATGACTTGGGTCATTCTGTACGTGAGGCCACCGTGAGCCCTCGCCATCCAAGCGCTTTTCCTTCCCACGAGAGCCCCTCGGACCGCAGGTCCAGGTTGCCCGCGGAAGCTCCTCCAGCCGTTTCCTCCATCTAGCGATGGACCTACACAACTCATCATCCCGGATATGGCTCATCGCTTTGGGAACGACAAAACCATCCCGTTCAATGAGAAACTTCGCCTCAGATACGACCGCCTGAGCCGATCGGCCAGTAAATCAAATGGGACCAGCTTCGCCAGCAACAAAGATGCTTCGTACGAGACGGTCCTGTAGCTTCGGATAATTCGAAGCGCCAGCTGCCTCTGCAGCCTCGTCGCAGCACGCCGAGTGACCCCGTCAATCGCGATCGCTTGTGCCCAGACAGGGGCTCCGTATAGAACGACCGACATTACAACAGTCGCGTACACCCTCCGCCTGCACTCTCCCAGGCCACCGATATTGACCGTTAACCTGCCCAGGGACGCCGCCATGCCCAGGGCCTTAGGGACGAGACGCCGAAAATATTCCCTAAAGGTCCATCTTGAGTCCAAGACCAAGCCCAAATATTTCATCGAGCTCTTTACCTCGATCTCCATATTTCCAATACGTAGGCTCGCACGTGGCACCTCCCGCGCAAAAGCCACAGCCTCCGTCTTTTTTATGGACACCTTCAAGCCCAGGCATTCAATCGCCCTCACTACGACGGTTGCCCCCAATTCAGCCCTGACAACCGCCTCGCGGAAAGACGGACCCCTCACAACCAAAAGAGTGTCGTCCGCGTAACAAATCAACGAGCACCCACCGGCAGACCGATACGCAAGACAGAATCGTATTCAATATTCCACAGGGTTGGTCCTAAGACCGAACCCTGCGGAACGCCGCACCTCATAGAGGACTCTACGTACCGGTCGTCCCTATCGATGTAGGATAGCCACTTGTAGGACGCGCCGGAGGTACCCCGGAACCCCCTTCTCCACAAGGGCCCTCCTGATGACCGGCCACGGGAGGGAGTTGAAAGCATTGGCTATGTCAAATGACACAGCCAATACCACGCCCCCGTTCCGCACCGCGTCATCCACGATCAATACGGAGTCTCCTGATCGCGTCTATCGTCGACCTGTTTGGTCGGAAACCGTATTGAGCCTCCGCGATATCCCTGAACGCGTCCAAATAACGCACAAGACGGATACATATGATCCTCTCGAAGAGCTTGCCCGCCTCGCTCAACAGGCAGATCGGCCTGTACGATGAGGGAGCGAGGTCAGGCTTGCCGGGCTTCTTTAAGGGGGGAACCTCATGTAAAATGAAATTTTTTAGCCATTTTATTTTTTTGCTTAAATTGATAGGAAATTTCCTCAAAAATACGAGAAAAAAAGTTAGAAAGTGATCCGAGAGGTCCTTGTACTTTATTTTCAAAAGAAAGTAAACAGTCGAATTGGGCGAAGCACTCAAATAGTCGAGCGCTCGTCGGACAATCGGCCTTTCGGTTCCTTTGTAATAAAATTTGACTTGGCTGTGTTAGTTTTTTATGCTATCTTACAGTTTGAAGAAGAGGAGGGTCTACTCTATGGCCCTGGAATCGCAGATTAGCAAAAAACTGTGGTAAGTTAGAACGAATTACGAATTTTTTCACGATTTTTCTATTACTCAAACTTTAAACGCGTTTTTCTCGAAACGCAAAATTTCGCACGCCGTGCAACGTAGCTCAAAAACTAATCATTCGATCTTTATGAAATTTGGTATAGAAATTCTATAGATATTTGACCTCAGCATGACGAGCTCCGATTTTTATTTTTTTTATTTAAAACATTGTTATTAACAATTGTTTATAAAAGAAAATCCTTTTTTTTTTCAAAACTTCGCCATTTTTGTAAATTTGCAAATTTTAATAAAAAGGGACCGTCATGCTGAGCGTTTTTGCATAAATTAAAGAACCCATTTTGTATTTTTTGTTTCAGATCATTTTTGTGACCTGTATGCTGCACGGCGCATTTTCAAGACGCTGTTTTCAAGCCGCCATTGCACCGTTTTATTCTTAACGATTAGTCTTAAAAAAATATTTTCTTTCAATATTATAACGTAAATAAATTGTGCCTTAAATTGCAAATTAATCTACGCATTACATTTTTCAAAAAAAATTCCTGAAAAACAGGCCATTTACATGAGGTTCCCCCCTTAACAGCATCAAGCGCGCCATTTTCCACGGCGCTGGAAATACACCCTCCCTGAGGCATGCCGTAAAGCAAGACGTCCACATTCGCGCAAGGACAATCGAGGTGTCCTTTACGAGTCGGCCCGATATCCCGTCAGGGCCCGGAGCCTTACCAACATTTATCTTGGCAACAGCCACGGAAACCTCCTCCCCAGTCACAGCCAGGGCCTCGTCCCACCCAACGAGAGAGGGATCCAGATCGAAATCCCCCGCCCACGGAAACAAGGCCCCAACCACGCCCCTCACCACTGCAGGAGGAAGGGACTCCACCAAACTAGACGTCCTACGCAGCTTGTCGAGGACGACGCGATACGGCATACCCCAGGGGTCCGCATCCAGCGTTTCGAGCAGACCCTGCCACAGAATCAGTTTCGATTTTCTGATCGCATTTCTAAGTAGTTTTTTCGCTTCGCGTAGACCGTCCCAGAGATTCCGAACCATTTCAGTATCCTGGTACTTACGACGCCGTCTCAGAATGCACCTTCGGACACGCACGCATCGAACGCGAAGATCCGCGATCTCTTCGTTCCACCAGTAGACCGATGGTCTACCGGCAGTTTTAAGACGCGGCATAGCGACATCTGAGATTTCTTTTAGCGCAGTGTCTATTCTATCGGCCAATTGGTCCGCCGACATGTCCCCCTGAGGAAGGGAAGACCATGCCTTCACGTTGGCCGCCGCGCACAACAAGTCTACATTGATCCTACGGACACACCACCGAGGGAAATGTTTTTCGGTTGCGACCCTTCTAAGCGGGCCCACTATCCGTTCTAGCACCTCCATGAACACATAACGGTGATCCGAGAGGGACTCGGTGTCCACCGCAACACGCCAGTTACAAATGTGCCTGGCGGCCGCAGCCGAGGTCCGCGAGAGGTCCACGCACGATACGCCCCTCGGATGCACGCACGTAGGCACGAACCCTTCGTTAAGAAGAATCCAGGCCAGCCGCCCAACGGGCTAGAGTTCTTCCTCTGCGATTGGATTCCCCCCGATCCCAAGCAGGAGACCGAGCATTAAAGTCATGGAGCACGAGTAGAGATTTGCGACTGTACACGCGCACCAAGATCACGATCACACAGACCTCTCTCGAACTCGGCATCCGGTAGATTGGGGGAGAAGTAGCAACTAAAAACCACTAATTCTCCCCACTCCACCGCGACAAAACCCTCTCCCCTGAAAAGAGGAGAACATGGCACATTCGAATACTGCCAAGCCAGCGCAGCCATCGGCGGAACATCCGAAGAGAAGAGCCAACATCCGCCACGGATCGAATGCGGCTCCGAAACCGCCACGAGACCGAGTCTCTCCTCCCGCGCACACCCGCGCGATTAAATCCTGCGCAGGTCTTGATCTGTTCACATTTATTTGTCCAATGCTAACCATTGGACGTGTCCATCGATATCCCCTCCTCCACAAGGGGAACACTTTCCGCCGCAAGAACACTCGGCTCTACATGTTCGTTACGCACTACGTCCCTGTCCTTGTCACCCGACCCAGCAGCCACGGTCGCACGCACCGGACTGTTGTAGGGAATACATCCTTCCCCTCCAGCCCTATGCCCAGCCGGGAGGTTTCTGGCCACGCAGACGGGACAGTGAGGTGAAGCCCGACAACGAACGGCCGTGTGCCCCTCCTCACCGCAGTTGAAGCACCCGCTACTCCTGTCTACAGTGTTCCTGCAGTTGGCTCTCGTATATCCGACCGCGAAACAACGGTAGCATTGCAACTTTCGTTTGGCCAGCGGTACCAATCGCACTCGCGACCAACCCACACGAAGTCCTCCGTCCCTTTGCAACAGATCCGCGCAAGTCTCAGGGTACTGCAACCACGCACTGTTTAGGCCGCCCCTACCGGGCCTCAGTGGGTCAACGCGAACGTCGTTCGGTAGCGCCTTTCCACGTGCCGCAACAGCCACCTTTATCCCCTCGGCCTCCACCGACTTGTCCAGATCGAGGAGACGAAACTCGGTCCTCCTGACCGGACGAATCACTCTCACTCCCTTTCGATCCTTGAAAAGGGAGTTGAATCTCTCTGCCAAGGAATCCGCTTTCGCTTCAGCGTCCTCTCCCGGATCTCCACCAGAAGACCATCAGTCTGCGTCCGCCTAATCCTAGTATCGGTGATGCCCAGTTCCTCCAGCGGAACACCGGTCCTCGCTTCACCCATTACGTCCGCATATGACGGACCTTCCTCGTCACAGCGGATCATAACAACTGCAGAGTTCCGCTTTCGGGTTCCCGCGCGGGCTGTCTTTTTGGGAGGACCCGTAGTTTTGGTCCCAGACTTGGGACGAGCCCGAGGATCTCTCCCGGAAACCGCCACCCTATCGCGAGTTTTCCGCGTAGCCATCGCATAAGACAGGTCTCTTCTCACCGTCCCAACAGCACTGGCACTGTCCGACTGTTACCGGCGCATTCGATACACGCGCGGGTAAGCCACCGCCACGATTGACAGTCACCTCTTTTCTCTTCTTCCTCCTTCTTCTTTTTCCCAAAACGATCACCCAAGGCTCACTCCTCTCGGGACCCGAGGAAGGAAGACAGTACGGATGATCCCCTGTCCGCGGATCAGCATCCTCCCGCACGATCCGACCCCTCACGTCAACCATTTTCCGCACAGATGAGTCCTCTAAAAGCGCCTTGGTGACTCCCCTCAACGCAGGGCGGCGCGCAGGAGGAATATCCCCAACCACGAGGAACACCCGCACCCAGAGGAGAGGCGCGTGAGGATCGGCCAGTTTCCCCACGCTCTCTCCCTCCTGTCGCTTAACAGCCATGAAGCTCCCTCCTCAAGATCTTGACCACCTCACGGAGACCATCTCTGTCTCTCTGGACTAACCCCATTTCTATCTTGAGTGCTTCCACTTCTTGCTCAAGCTGGTGACATCGTCCCTTCAATGTCCTCGCTGGCTCCTGAGTCCTGGCCAAGTTCGCCACCCTCGCCGCTAATAGCCTGTTTAGCCACCTCGACTCCAACAATGATCTTCCGACGAAAATCGCCCTTCATCGTCGACGTTTCTCGCTGCGCGCTACTTGCCTCGTCCAGAACTCGCAGAGCCTCCGTCATTATGGTGCTGGGAGATATCTCAGGAAACGCGTACGTCACGCTCTCAACGGCGGACTTCTGATTCGAGGTCAGGGAGTCATCTAAAGGATGCTCCTGTATCTTCCTTTTTTGCCAGCCTGCCCGTCTCTTTTAGTGATCTAGGAAGTCGGACTGATCCAGCATATCAACCTCGTAGACTTCCATACTCGTGGCACTCATTTTAGATAGGGATCTAGCCCCAGGAACGTTACTCCCCTTCGACTTGCGTCCTCTCTTTTTTCCTCGAATCACCTCGGCCGCACCCGCCGATGAGATCGAGTCCGTTGAGAAATCGGCTCCCCTCCCCGGGCTGTCGACCACCATCAGCGCATCCGATGTCTCGACAGCTGTAACCGGCGAATGCACGATGTCATCATCCACAACGCGCAATCTATGTTCACTGGGGAGACGCACATTACATACGACTCTGGGCCCGGGCCCCTTAGCACGAACATTGTCCTGGCTGTTCGCGATTAAATCGTCCTGACACTTTGAAGACTCACCAATAACAGGCGTCGGCAGAGTACCCGTAGCTTATACCGCTCAAGGAGTGTACTCCTCCCACACATGATGGGACCGGGAGTCCCGCACACACTCCAATCAACGATGCCCTCAGCAATAGCCGTATCGGCCGCGGAGCCCGCCGGCAACTCCGCGATTTGCCCCTCGCATGATTCCCCCGTAGGGGTCGATCGATAATCTATATTTATGATAATCTCATAAATATAGAGCACTCTGTTGACACACTCATGTAGAATACGCTCACAGCGAAAAGATGGGATGATACTTATCACCCTCGCCAAGCAATCTCCAGCACACCTCCAGGATAGGGAGCAGGCAGCAAAACCGGAGGGCTAACCATCATCCTGGAGTATTTTTCCGTCGGAACTCCCACTGAGATAGATCCAAGTTCATCATAGGTCTCCGGCTGTCCTCCATGCCGGCGCCATCACGAGAGAGCTCAGAGAACTACATTATCACCTTCACACTTTTCACTTTTAACTTCGAATAGTCAGTAACAACGGTTTATTCACATATACACACATTATTTACACACTATATACAAAGTTTTCAAAGTCCGTCTATGCAATCTCAACAGTTATTAGCGTTCGTGCGCTCCCCACTTGGCCGCTGTTGGATGATTCACCCATTACCCATTCATCTCGTGACCGCGCACCTCTACCACGAGACAGGGGAACCTTTTATTTTTAGAGGGCTCAGCTCGACATCCGAGAAGTCGGGTGCAATCTCGGACGCTCGGTCTCTTCCATGGTGCAAGGAAAGGGATTACGAGAGCTCAGGCACCGCGGGTTCGCTAAATCCGTAGCGGAATCATATCGAGATGCGACCGAAGAGATCGGACCGCATCCGAGATGATCCCACCCCCTGCGGGGAAATGTCCAACCTTACGATATGACGTTTTACAGCTGACAATTTTAACTATAACATACTGGTAGCGCCATTGTTTGTCAAACGGCGGAAACTTATTTATACTCCCAATATTTTTATTAAATACCTCTTTTTATTGATAGCCCCTTCTTGTTACTTATTATTATAAGATTATTTTTATTCGTTATTATCAATCATTAATTTTTTCAACACCGACAAATAAAAGAATGGAAAATGATCATACATATGATTCATATAATGTATGTAAATTTTATTAAATAAGAGAAAATTCTATATTCGATAAAATCGAATCTTAGTGCTTAAATATTTCTGTGTAAATTTATATACATTATACGAGGGGGGACCCAAAAAAAACGGGAATTTCGTCATAACTTCTTTATTTCTCAATATTTTAACACCAAATTTTAATCACCTTCAAAGTATTCGCCATTGACCACAACGCACTTCTCCAAACGATTCTTCCATTGTTCAAAACAGTTTTTAAATTCACTCATCGGGATGTCCTTTAAGCCTTCCAGCGATTTTTGTTTCACCTCCTCCACAGTGGCAAAACGCTTTCCTTTCATATTCCTTTTGAATTTGGGGAACAAAAAGAAGTCACAGGGGGCTAGATCCGGTGAGTATGGGGGGTGGACAATTGGTGTCATGGCGTTTTTGGTCAAAAATTGCTTCACGGAAAGGGCGGTGTGGGCCGGCGCGTTGTCATGATGGAAGAACCAGTCGCCTGTGCGCCAAAGATCTGCCCTTTTCTTCCGGATACTCTCCCTCAATCTTTTCAAAACCTCCAAGTAGAACTTCTGGTTGACAGTTTGACCCGGGGGAACGAACTCCGCGTGCACAACACCTCTGCAATCGAAGAAACAACAGGAAACAAAATTTCACAGCCGCGCGTTGTTCTCGACAATCTGCCATTACGTTTTCGCCGAAATGTAAAAAGTTGTTTTACTAAAAAAAATCTCACAAGCGAACCGATGCACTCACAGCGACACAACTTCGCACATTGACGCAGGTGGCGTGACACTAACGGACATGTGGTCAAACAATAGGTTCCCCCACTCTCCCTCCCCACCACAGCGTAATTCCCGGAACTTATGGGTCCCCCCTCGTACATATATAATTCTTCAAACCCTGCGCCGAAATCTTTCTCGAAACGCAATCATAAAATATCACTTAAAATTGATAAGCAAATTATAAATTTTTGATAGTAATAAGTTTTAAGGATATTAATAATCTGATGTTAATGAAAATCTTAAATTTATGAATAATTTCCTGCTAAAAATATTACGTCAAAAAAGATTTAAGTGCGCGATTTGCAGAATTAGATATGCACAGAAATATTCAAACATTAGATCTAACAGTAGAACCAGAAAGTTAACTAGAAAGATGTTCTTTAGAATCTTCTGCATCACAAGATTTTTTCATCTCTACATCATCAATTATTCGACATCGTGATAAAAATTATATTTCCACTTCTAGAAAAAAACAAAAATTGGAATCGGACGAAATCGAAAAATCAATTCTGCCGCAATTATAGATAAACTACAAGAACAAATTCCAAACAGATAAACGATTTTAAATAAAAGCGAAAAGGATACAAAAGATAAGTTTGCAGACCTTATAGTTACAGAATTAAGAAACATGTCAGAAAGGAAACGTAAGCAAAAGAAAAGAAAAATAATGGATATTTTATGAAATTAAAGATATATAAAAAAATATTTTCTATTTATATTATAAATGTCAATGGATGTTATATGGTATTAAATTAAAAAAGTTAAGATTTTTTTTTTATTAATATTATTATAAAAGATATGTGCAATTTGTTGAAAGAAAAGTAATAATACTAGGCTGATATATTAAGAGACTGATGTATGATATGTAATAAGAAATTAATTCTGTTAATTTATGTTGTTATTAAATATTGATTTGCTTTTCAGTATATAAAAGCTGTCTTTTTCTGTCTGTTTCTGTTACGGGTCTCTTTTTACATATTTATATTGCCATTACATATTTATATTTCTCCTTTTAAAGTTAAAATCAAGTTTATCTCGCTTTTTATATGTTTGACTACTGTGGCTTGATGAACACTGCATAGTTGAATGTTTGGAATATATATTATACATTATTTTCTCTCTCGTACTATTTTTTACCTCTATACAATTTTGAACGATAAAAGATGATACAATATCAACAAAATGATACAATATCGAAAAAGATAAAAAGAAAAAAATAATGACGGGAAAGACTGAAGGTACTAAAGGTATTCTGATCTGGATTCACACATACCAATGAAATATTATTAACAGAATAAAATGTATCGATTGTATCTACGATGTAACTTTAAATTATTATCAGTGTATACACCTTCTGTTCTATGTTGTTGGGCCTTTATTCTGTAATTCGTAACACAAATTTTGTTATCGTTATAACATCGTTACCCAGCTTTTTTATTACGGTAAAAAAGCTGCGCAATGACGTTATAACGATAACAAAACTTGCGTTAAGAGTTACAGAATAGCTCTGTTGATATCGTAAATTGAATAGACATAATATTGTTACATAATTTATTGTATTATTTATATAATTAGTAGTATACATATGTATTTAGGAATATAAATTTTATTTGATACATTTTGAAAAATTAAGGATTTTTAAATATTTTAAATGTATATGCGCATACCAAAAAGCCTTGTACATATTTTACATGCAATTTAAAATATACATGTTATACAAATTGTTATTTTTCAAAAAAATTATCCTACTGTGATATTTCCTTTTTTAAAATGAGCAGTTATTTTTTCGTTTAATAAAAATATTTAAAAATAATCTTAAGTACTCTACAGAGAGAGAAAGTATATGTAAATTATATATTGTGATCAAAATAATGGAAGAAGCTTTTGAAAAAAATCTGAAAAAAATAATATTACGAGACTGATATATAATAAAGTTAATATGAAAAAAATTACTTCTGCATTGATTTACCTTTACATTCTATCACAGTTTTGTCCTGTTCTTACATATTC
The DNA here is from genome assembly GCF_001594115.1 of Trachymyrmex septentrionalis. Classification (NCBI taxonomy): domain Eukaryota; kingdom Metazoa; phylum Arthropoda; class Insecta; order Hymenoptera; family Formicidae; genus Trachymyrmex; species Trachymyrmex septentrionalis. The sequence continues at coordinate 199,423 of NW_017305450.1, forward strand.
ATATTGCCATAGTATTTCTTCTTCTGAAGTAAAAAAATAATCTGCGATCTTTATCTTGTTGTTCATATGCTTGAATTGTGATTCGACGAGCATTGCATGATTGAATATTTTGAATATGTACATCATTTTCTCTCCAAGCACCGTTAATTACATCTCTATTATTATGTTACTTTTAGTATCAGTAAAGTTAGGAGAACAATAAAATCTATGATAGACTGTTGTTCTTCAAAACACTTTTCACTTTTTAAAAAATTATGAAGGCTGTACTCAAGATTATTTTATCAACAGTGTTAGGATGCATGCATATAGGTTTATGTAATACTCTCCAACAAAAAACTAAAATCCCAAATGCATTCTCTATTGTCTTTCGTGCACGTGATAATCTATATTTAAATATTTTTTGTTTTTATTTAAGTTTCTTCCTGAGTAAGGTCTTAGATTCATTAATAAAGGAAACTCTTCATCTTCAATAAAAAAATATTTAAGCTGTTTCATTACTTCCTAGCAATTTTTCTTTTTTTCTCAGCACATTTAATTTTTGTGTTCTTAACATATTTCCGAATTCAGATTCATAAAATATACCTGCATCATTTTAACTTCCATACGAATCAATATCGACTAAAATAAATTTATAATTTGAATCATAAGCAGCCATTAATACTACATTAAAGTTTTTTTATAATTGTGATATAAACTGTCAGATTATGGAGGAGCTTGAATAACGCAATGTTTGCCATCAAATAAATTCAAACAATTTGGAAAATTCCACTTCTCAAAATTACACTAATTCGCATATAATCTGCTTCAGATGGTGGCTGTAATTTAGGACAGGTATTTAGGAAATAAAACAATATATAATCGAAATAGCTTCAGTTGTTTCTTTTATAATAGCACACGTGCTGTCGATTCTCCAATACAGTATGGTATGGTAGTGCTGGATAGTATGTGATCCCCAGTAGCTAAATATCTAAAATAATAATTAATTTATTGGGAGTATAAATAAGTTTCCGCCGTTTGACAAACAATGGCGCTACCAGTATGTTATAGTTAAAATTGTCAGCTGTAAAACGTCATATCGTAAGGTTGGACATCTGGCAAGAACATAACCTTGAAATATTAGCGATTTTGCATCAGCATCTTATATCTTTTTTCGTGCGAAAATGTCGAGTTTTGAGCCGAATAAGCATCATTTGCGGGAGCTTTTGATTTACTTCTTTAATTTGAAGAAATCTGCAGCTGAGGCACATCGATTGCTTGTAGAAGCATATGGTGAGGCTGCCTTAAGTGAGAGAAGTTGCCGTGAGTGGTTTCAAAAGTTTAAGAACGGTGAATTTGACGTCGAAGACAAAGAACGTAGCGGAAGGCCGAAAGTGTACGAAGACGCGGAATTGGAAGCATTATTGGATGAAGATTCGTGCCAAACGCAAGAAGCACTTGCACTTACATTAGGAGTGACTCAACCAGCAATTTCACATCGCTTAAAATCGTTGGGAATGATTCAAAAGCAAGGAAATTGGGTTCCATATGAACTGAAGCCGAGAAACGTTGAACGCCGATTTTTCACATGTGAAATGCTGCTTGCCAGGCATAAACGAAAGGGTTTTTTGCACCGTGTAGTCACTAGTGATGAAAAATGGATCCACTACGATAACTCAAAGAAGAAGAAATCATGGGGACCATGGGAAAAAAATATTTTTTCAAAGATATGTGTTCAATTAGATAATAGTACAACATATTAAAGAACATATACCTGAGTGTTAAAGACAAGCGTAGTTCAGGTGGCAGAGCTCTCCAGTTTTGTTTTTCAAGTTTTGGAAATACCATTTTAGTAAAATATAAAAACACTCAACTGTCATTCTTGTATATTTAAAAAACATTTCACTGTCATCCTTTAATTCTTGAAATAAAGCAACAAAGTCTCTTTGTTGTGATCGATTTTCATTTATAAGCTACATCCAAAATCTTCTCTGTTTATATTGTTTTCTTTTCTAAATAATGAATAATCTAAACCATAAAGCAATTATTAGAAGAAAATTAGAATCATCCCATATATTATTCATTGCTACAAATATAAATATATCAGTATTTTATTTCTTAATTTCTAATAAGTTATTTTCTAATAACTTTATTGGAAAACAAAAACTTGAAAGAAATGAATTATAATATGTTATAACAAAATTTGATGCATCTTGTATACCCAGATAATAATATGCTTGTATAGAGAAGTTGCTGTAATTTCAAACAAATATTTAAAAATTTATAATACTATATCTAATATATTTTTATAAAAATTGTATTTTATTAATAATATCATTATATATACAGAATAACATGTCAATATAAATTAGAAGATTAATCTTTATAATATTGCTTATGTTACGTCCAGTGGACTCGCACGACTCGCACTCTTTTCTTTCGTGGAGATCTGGAATTCGTTGAAATAAAAAAGATATCTGCGAATAACGCACAAGTGGAGCGTTATAGTCTAGAGAAACTAAACATTTTTCTTTTTCCACACTAAAAACTAAAACGAAGAATCCAGTATCTCCTCGTAAATATCGCTCCGAGATAAACTCAAAATCGGTACGCGTGCACAAGCGGCGGGACCCAAAAGACACCGAGTCTGTGCCCCTAGGACACTGCGGCTAAATTAATAATAAATATGTATTGGATGCGTAAGATCGGCGCCAAGATATTTTTTTTACGGTCAAGTCGCGGATGATTCTCACGAATCCGTGATCACAAAATCTAAGAAAAGGCACGCGATGTTTAGGGATAGATTCTCGTGTAGTCTCGTGGCGACGATGCGCCTTCTTAACACACTGCACGTGCGTTTTCTCATAAATTTTAAGATCGTAAAATTTTGGAGAATACTTTTCCGCACTACAGATTTCGGTCAACATCCTCTAAGATTTTGACCAATCCGAGAGCAAAGAAAAATCTTACTACTAGTTAACGAAATCTATTCCACCAATCTGAATCTGAGTAATCAGGGGCGATTAGTATAAAAATCGCGGTTCCACGGCCCTCGGAGTAATTTTTCTTTGAGTTTTGGGAAACTACGGTTGTCGCGATCTTTGAAAAAGGCTTCATTCGATTCTCGAAGCCCTTTTCCTCCAGTAGAGTCAGTGCATCAACTCAAGCTCGGCATTCCTTGATCAGGGAAATTGACGAACCGGATCTGAGGCACAGCATCCCACGGTCGATGGCACCCTCTCCATCGATTTCTTGAGTACCCTACACATCGCTATCTCCGAGCAGTTTTTGATTTTGCTGTAGTACATTGAATGGCCTCTCCCCTTCTTGTGTGGTTCCCCTTTAAAAAACGACTAAATTTTTAGTGCGTTCACGCAGTTCTTTCGCCCTCCGTCACCTAGCAGAGACTAACAATCCGCGCCGACTCTCCGCCCGTGTCCGCTTTAAGGTCGAAAAACTCGCGGAAGCAATCTTCGTTAATTTAACCATTGGTCCAAGAGCAGGCTCCGGCCACTCAGTCTCCAGTTACAACTCTATCCACCACGAGAAATATCTTACTCCCCTATTTCCGATCTATCTCCAGACTTCTTTGATGATCTCTTCCCGTCCAGTCCTCCCTCTGTTCCACATCCGGCATCACCATCCCCGATTAAAGAACTTCCCGCCTCGCATACCACCCTCTCAATTCCTCACGTTCAAATCGATGCTTACTCTCCCCCTCACCTTCCTTTCCTCTTTCATAACGCCCACCAATTATTAGAATATATGTCCTATTTTACCTCTTGCACTAATGCCCGAGTAATAGTGAGCATCGCGGGATGCGATTGTCTATTTTCAGTCCCCATGCCATCCTTCATTCTCATCGATTCTCTTTCCTTCCAACCATATGACCCTACGCAACTTTAATTTTCCCCTCTTCCTTTCAAATTCTTCATACTTAAAATAATATTCGCATTGCAATTCCTTTTTCACACACACACACACACACACGCACGCACGTACGCACACACATTCACACAAACATAAATGCGTACATATATTTTAGAATAGAGAACCAAAAATTGTATTTTTTTTTTATTTTATTACTTAAAGAAAATGTATCATCAAATATTGCCTTTTATTATAGATTTATTAAATTAAACTTTCGATTGTCAATATTATAATAATTTAAATAAAACCTCTCCTTATATTCATTAACTTTCCCGTGGTTGCACTTCGCCCTCTCCCCGGTCACTTGGATTAAGTTCCATGACCGAAAGCCAGGGCAAACGGACGTACTGACACATCTGGCATTGAAGTGCGCTCTCTCGGCACACTGATCCAGTTTGAGCCCTTTAAATTAAAAGTACGTCCGATTCGTGTGTCTATTTAGTGGAGTTGAGATTTCCACTTCGTTCTCCATTCGACCCCCGGCTCGTTAGGAATCTCAGGACGAAGCGAAGTGCCTCCTGATTTGAGTCGGTCCTTCCCCACTGCTCTCTTGCGGTCCGGAGCCTGGACACGACCAAATCGGTCTAATATCGATTCTTGTTGCGTTCACTCCCTCAGTTCCATGCATGCGGAGCTTGGACGTAACACTTAAGATTTACTAAAATATTATTAACAAATTGACTTGATAGCAAATAATAAATGTTGAAATAAAAAAATATAAATATCTTTATAATATCCCAATAGAAGCTTATCATCTTTTAATATTTCATATTATACACAAAATAAAAACATGCAAAATTAATAATATACATATTTTTTTTGTAAACATATAGCAAATAACCTCACTTTCACTTTTGAGAGAATCTTTAATAACAATTTTAAAAATAAATTAAATAAAATATATTAAATACATATATATATTAATACTAAATTTTTAAGTTTTATATTATTTACTTATCTTAATTTTTGTTCTTTCTTCTCTTATTTCTATTCTTCTTATTCTCAAATTTTCCTACACAACCGATTATTATAATATTATTTCCATTTAAAGTAATATTTTGGTTGGCTTATCGGCTTAAATTTATGTCTCAGAAACTACAAACGCTTACGATTGGTTTTATATATTTATCCATTGGCTAATTCTTACGTTATATCTTATGCTTACGGTTATAGAAATTCGTGTGCTGAGGCTCTAATGCCTGTTCTACAATAGGCTCACACGACATAAACTGTAAGAAATTGACTAATCACAGTTAAGTGTGACAAGAATAATTGACTATTATTAGTTAATTTCTTACGGCTTACCGCTTACGACTCTATTATAGAACAGGCCTTAGGGTATATCTACACAACTTGCATAGCCACATAAACGTATGCATAAAGAAAATTATCCAATCACATTTTACATGTCTTTATAAGTGTTACGTCTCAGGGTGGTCCAGCCAACCCTCGGTTTCAAACCAACCTGAGGCTGTGAATGAGATAGGAAACTCGCGATTCCATTCGCGTCGAACGAAGCCACGAGCAGGCTTGTCCATGTCAGGGTTTACTGATTGACTAGATGCGAACGCTGAATATAGCAATTATCATAGATTCTCATTTCACGGTCGCTCCTCCATTGCTCCCAAGAATATGAGGAATCTTTCTAAAGGACCATCTACATAAGTCGCAAACACAGAATGAAAAGCTGTTCTTAGTACCATTGACGCTTCTGATTGGCTGTCGCAAATGCGTCTGCGAACTGTGTTTGTGACTTATGTAGATGGATAAGATGCCCTTAATACTCTAGGACATTTGAAGCAAGCTGCAACCGCGCGAAGCGTAACTAATACCAGAGTGCACGCGTTACAGTTTCGAATCGTTCGGGGTAACCCAAATGAATGTAGTGACGCAAAACTCGATAATAATTTTCCCTTTCGGAAATCAGTAGCGCAGTGTAACATTCAGTGCATTTGCTTATTCCGCTCTGTTTATATTGATAGAACAAGGCGGACGCACAATAACCATTACGTACTCACGCTACGTACAGGTTAACTGATAGGAGCCGAGCATCGACTGAAGCGCGTCAACGCGGGAATGGAGGGCATATGCTTCGTGCGATTCATCGACGGCGAAGTTTAATTGACAAATGCAGAAGAGGCTTTCTTACCTTGAGAGATATTCAGTTGGATGTCCTCTGATGCTCTCAAATGCCAAAGAGATGGTCGATGCAACGAGACTTCTGCAGTTGCCTGGATAAATTCAATCGTCGACTCGTTAAAGCTGCTAGGGCGGACGATCACTTTTCACTAACTTTAAAGCAATTATATTATCGAGATTACGGTTTAGCGAGGAAAAGTGGAGATTCCAAAGGATTCACTCGAATTTGATTAATTAAATGTAAATTTAATATTAGTTCACACGATACACTAATTGATGATCTACTCATTAATTTTATGCAAAAGTATAATTATTTCTTAATTAAATTAAAGAATTACGACTATAGAAGTTGGAACATATGATTCTAGATTTAGTAGTTAGTTCTAACACTCTTAGATTTAGAAATTGAAAACAGAAAGAAAAATTATATTCGAACTTGGAATTAGGGTTCGCGCACAACGCTTAAAACTAGAGCGATTGAGCAAAGGAGCCGGTGTTTGCGCGCGTGTCCACTCTAGACGACGCGCGCTGCTATTCAGTGATGGGAGGTGACAAGAATTCGTCTGCTCTAGGAAACTGTGCACATGCGTGAAGCTGAGCAGTCTTAACTGACGTACACATTTCATGGTATTATAAGCCCTAATAATGATATTAAGAAAATTGTAGGGAGAAAAGGAAGGTTTTTATTAAAGATACATAGTGTGTTCATGAATAATAATAAATTTTGTCTTTTATTACGTCTGCAGCCGATTTATCATATGAATACCAACATATCGTTCGAAGAAATAGTATTCGAGAAAGTCACTGTAATGACGTATAATACCTAAAAGGTTAAAAGAGGAATAATTCATTACTATAACCTTAATTTAGGAAAAAATTTAGAACGGATTGTAAAGCGGGACAAAGTGTTAAAATTTGAGATTGTCCCTTCTAATTTGGGACGGTTAGTCACTCAGACTGTAGGTTCACGTATAGGAGCCCCAACACTGAGTCATCTCCCACTACTCTGCTTTCTCTTCCACATTTAGTTTGCACACGTTCCTAAAAACCCCTTCCATTGACCGCTCTGTCAGCTGTAGGTGTCGAGGAGAAGGATACGTCTCTAGAGATTTGATGCCAGTGCTACTTCAAGTCTGTTCAAAAAATAATTACTGGAATATTAAAATTGTTACGGACAATAAGAAAAATGCGATTGGATAATTTTCTTTATACGAGGGTGGATCAAATATAAACCGGAATTTTACAAATACTTTTCTTAGCCAACCACGAGCGCTCTCACAGTGTGGGTTCTTGTAGTGTAGTGTATCAGGAGTGGGGAAAACGCTTGGTGAGCTGTTTGACTCAGTCAATTCGCCAGTACAGCTATGAGTGAGCAACAGGTTCCAGCGTCCGTTGCACAACGGGTTATAATAAAGTTTTTAACTAAGGAAGGCGTTAAACCGTGCGAAATTTTGACTCGATTGAAGGTTCAGTATGGGGATGATACTCTGTCTAAAACTCAAGTGTTTGATTGGGCCAAAAAGTTTAAGAGTGGACGAGAAAGATGCTCTTGGAGGATTGCGATTTGACAACGATCAAGATGTTGAGGAATTCGTGCGCAATTGGTTGGTGACTCAACTTCAAAGTTTCTACGAGCAAGGAATTAACAAGCTTCCAAACCGCTGGGAAAAATGTGTAGAGCGTGAAGGAGACTATGTAGAAAAATAATCAATAGTATTTTTGTATTGTTTTATAAATAAATAAATATTAAAAAAGAATTCCGGTTAATATTTGATTCACCCTCGTACATACGTTTATGCGGCAAATTTGTGTGGCTATCACTTAAGCGGGAAATATAGATTTTTGCATAACGCATGAGGCATAAGGAATTGAACCAATCAAAGTTCTTTATTCCTTAGAAAGGAAGGAAATGAAGGACTTCAATTGATATATTTTCTTATACATTACGTGTTATGCATTATGCAAGAGTCTATGTTCCCCGTTTTAGAGTTCTAAATTTATCAAAGAAGCGCAACTGACTTATGTCAGTATCACAAAAGTTCCAGAAAAAATATAAAAAATAGCATCGTTTGCAAGACAAACTACGAAATTCACCAATCATCCATTAGACAGTCATTTTTAATACACAGAAATCAGTTCATGATGGGCTGCTAAATCATGTGATTGCAATAGCCAATTAGAACACTTACCAATTGTTTCTTTTATAAATCTAGGATTCTAGGTTAGGTAAGTTAATTTTTTTTAATTAAGTTAAAATTAATGGCTTATAAAATTAATTTACTTACGTTGAAGGCCATGACATACACCTTCCGTAACAGTAATTATAAGACGTACAGTAAGAATGAGCCAATCACAGTCGAGAATTCTTTTGAACTCTTAGGATATATTAAAGAAAATCACATTTTGAATGCATCTTTATAGAAGAAATGCGATTGGATAATTTTCTTTATGCATACGTTTATACGGCTATATGCAAATTTGTTGTACTCTTAAGGTGAAATCACACGGTGCAAAAAACGACTACGGAATAGAGAATGCTTCATAAAAACAATCAATCAGCGTTATTCTACGTTATTTCGAATAACGCTAATTGATTATTTCAATTACGTATTCTCTATTCCGCAGCCCTTTTCCGCACCGTATGATTTCATTCTTAGGACTGCGGCAGGCAAAATTTCTGTAACAATAACTTTAAGACGTGAACTTAAACCGATGAGCCAAGGGCTCAGGATACTGCTTTAGATCTACGTACTATAACGGAAATAGAAATAGCAGTAAACTTATCCATAAGGTGAGTTTCAACTGGTTGAAATTCACCTTATTGTGAGGCTATGGATAAATTTACTGTTATTTCCATTTCCGTTACATTACGTAATCTAAAGCAGTATCCTGATTGGTTCATCGACTTAAGTTTATACCTTATACTGTTATGGAATTTTGTATGCGGTAGCCCTTAATTCTAATTGGCTGATTCTTACCTCTTACGATTACTGTTAAAAGATGTGTGCCATGATCTTAATGATATATCCACACAAATTTGCATAGTCGCATATAGAAAATTATTCAATCACATTTTTCTTACAAAGTTGCACGTAAAATGTGATTGGATAATTTTCTTTGCGGCTATGCAAGTTTATGTGGATATATCCTTAAAGTTGCATGAACAAAAAACTAACCCAGTTAAAATTACGTTAAGATTGAATTAACTGAAGTTAAATGAAAAGTTAATTTTGGCAAATATTTTTATTAAATCAAAATGACCTAATTTTTCTTAAAATTAGATTACTTTAAATAAAAAAAATTACAATATAGATATAAACGTTAGATATAGATTATCAAATAAATTTAATATTTTATTTGTAAATTATATGAAAAAACAAAAAAATATTTTTTTATATAGCAATATATTTTTCTTTTGCAATAAAAAACTGAGTTTTACAGATATTTGCAAATAGTATCAGTGATCAGACGTAAAATAAAAATAGAATGACATACTTTATAGCCACATAAACGCTGATATCATTTCCTAAATGCTTAGTTTTTTTTTAACTAATTCTTTAATATTTAAAATTTTATAAAAAAAATATTAATGTTTAAAGAAATAAAACAAATTTTAACTTTAAAAAAAAATGTTAATAAATCAAAGTTTTAAAGTAATTATATTAAGTCAAAATTTATTAATTCATTTGATATAAGCTAAATTAAGTTAAAAGTTATTAACTTTTTATATAATTTTTAACTTATTAACTAGTTTGTACCCAACTTTAATAAAAGTAACGATTGTATTTATTACTATCACTCAAAGAGTTATGTCCGTAAACATTTTGTAAAAGGATTTTAATTCCCAGGTGATGTATTGTCAAACATCCGTGATACCTGTAAAAATACACACAAAATATTAATAAAAATTTATTTATTGAAATAAACTTTATTACATAATCAATGCATATCAGTGACTGCATTCCATTTAACGCTCACAACGCTCGTGGAATCATTTCCTTATCGTTTATCAAATGTTAAACAACAACAAACGATGCTTGCGAGCGTTGCGAGCGTTAAGTGGAACGCAGTGTATATCACAAATAAAACAGAAATAAATTTTATAATATAATTAAAGTCATAAGTACATTTCACAAACTAATTATTAAATATTTGTATTATTTTAACATAAATATTAACATTTATCATAAGAAAATAATATTTGCATCTAAACTATACTGTAACTGCATACAAATTATATCAGTAATATAAAAATATAATCTTGCGCTGACATAATTCAGTTATGTATATTATATTTTATCTACAGAGAGAGAGAGAGAGAACCGGATTCATTTCATGCATTCTCTGTTTTTATCTCAAATTTAAGCACATTTAAACTTATCATTTTACTACTATTGACAGTATAAGCATTTTAATGACTACAAGTAGCTATTATTATGCGTATGTTTTTCCGATATATAGTATATTATAATTATAAACATTATGATTAAGCAAATTTTAAGCGGGCAATAACTGTCGAAAAAATAGGCGAAAATACGAATTTGTTATTAAAAAGCGTACCAAATTTTTGATTTCGTACTTTTTCTCAATTTTATAGGTTTACTCTATGCCTAAACTCATCAGTAATCGAAATATGTTTTGTTTTTTGATTTCAGACCAATAGAAAAAGCTGGGCGATGGCAGCCGTTTTACGTCTTTCACAAAAACGGCCTTCGTGGAGGGACTGTACCGCCGCCATTTTGTATCAAAAAAAATTTTTTTAAATTACCTGACACATGTCATTAAATTATGCCAAAAGTGCAAAATGATTTAATTATTTTATCACCCTCAAAATAATTCACGAAAAATGACTGATTTTCGAGCATTTACATGTATTTCTCCCCTTAATATTGCGACATGTTGATATAGTATAAAATATATTATAGCTAAACTTATCTTCAAATAATTGTTTTAGATCAATATTATTATTAGTTAATATAATATTTTCTTTATGTATATCTTTTAAACATTTTTTCCATTTCATGAAAAAACTGAAAAGTTTTGCTATTTGTAAAAAAAAGTGTATCATTTTTTTATGTTATATCTAAATCTATTTAATTTATTATAATTAGATAAATTGATAATTGATTTTACTGCCGACATATTTAATGCAATTATGACAAATCTTTTACGTCTTAATTATACTGAAATGATATGACCAGCAACGTGATATAAAATACATATTTAATTCAACACGTCATAGAATAATTTTTTTATTTATTTTATTCAACTTAAAACTTTCAACATTTGATTGTTGTAAATCATTGCTTTGATTAGATTGCGATAAGTCATCCTTTAAAAAGTGTTTCAGTATACTGATTAACTTAATAACTGATGATATATTTCATCAATCATTGTTGAAATATCATCAGTTACTGAATAATTAATCAGTATATTAAAACTTTTTCCTAAGGAAAAATTATCATTGCTTTGATTTGATTGTGGTAATTTATTGTATAAAAACAAATAAATGGGAGTTATATGCGCGGTTATTAGTGCGCGCGAAAATAAAAACGTTTATTATCGAAAAAAATCTATAATTAATTACACATAGACGTTTCGGCTTGCCTTCGAGCCATCATCAAATGTTTAGACATACTGATGATGGTCCGAAACGTCTATGCGTAATTAATTATATAGTTTTTCGATAATAAATGCTTTTATTTTCGCACTAATAACCACGCATATAACTCCTTAGCCCATTAATTTTTTTTATATTTTGACATTCTCGAGAGTTCGTTACTTATTTTATTTGTAATTCATTGTCATTGCTTTGATTTGATTATGGTAATTCATTGTTATTGTTTTAATTTTATTGTGACAATTCATTACTTTTATTTTCAATAATAGATAAAAAAACCTTGCAAAAGTTCTTAATCATCTTCATTATAGTTACTAGTTGATTTTGTCATATAATGTGAAATACTGATGATTAACTTTAGATTATTTTTTAGATTATTTTTAAATTAGAGTGCATTTAATATACAATTTTTCATACATAACCGTGATGGAAAAATGTTACTAAAATTATTCCACGTTTTTTGGAACACTTTTCAACAAAATTTTGACATTTCAAAAAATTTTCATTTCATTTTAATTTCAGTGATTTTTAGCTGAAAAATTCATTTTCGACAAAATTTTAGAAAAATTTCAGCAAAATTTTCAGACAAATTTCAGCAAATTTCAGCAAAAATTTCAGAGAAATTTCGGTTGGATTTCAGTGATTTTTCAATATGTTAGCTGAAAAATTCACTTTTAGTAAAGTTTCAGCAAATTTTCAGCAATTTCGCTGAAATGTTCCAAAATGTGGAATAATTTCAGCGAAACTTTTTCACCAGGAAATACTGAAAATAAATTTTCGATGCAATCTTGTGTAAATCTACCAATCAAAACATATTTATAATTTTTATTGTTTAACAAATATGTTGATAGTTTAGTTATCGATTTTGTACTTAATATTATGCTTTCTGAAATGATTTCCAATTATTTTTGTTACCAAAAGTTAACAATAAAATTAGTTCGATAAATTCATTTAGAAAATTCATAACTTTGTTAAACTTTTCAGATTTATTTTTACTTATTCCCCTCATTATTTCTATTATTAACTATTTTTAATTAGTAATAATTTAGTTATAATAATTTAGTAATAATTTTAATCAGAGCTATTTATTTTGTTAGCCACGAGATAAATATATATTCTGGTTTTGGATCTTTAGAAACTAAATATTCTAATGCTGTACTTATTTCGTAACTTAAAACATGATAAGTACTTTTTACACGCATTTTTTGAAAATGTTTTGATCTATCAAAATATTTGTCACGTAATTTTGGACATACTGATAATAAAAAATTCTTTTGTTTATTAAATAATTCCTGATAATGTTTAGCCTATTCCTGGTTATGTTACATTTATTGATTATACTTTTTTACATAATTATCTGATGGTTTAAATTCATAATTAAACATTCTTTGTTTGAAATTTTTGAATGCATACATACAATCATGAAAAAAGAAAAGCTATTCTCTTTTGGTCTCATGGATGAATGCATTTATTTTATATTGTTGAACATTTTGGTGCTTGAATATTAAATGCTCTCCACATAGTCTGATTTGAAGCACTCATATCTGAAATTATGGCGTGAATATGTACATAATCCGATTTCTTCAGTTTTTTAAATAATTTCTATTATAATTTGTTTATATACTGATCCTTGTGTTATACTTATTTCATCTAAAACAACTACAGAGTCTGTACTGTACCAAGCTTGCCACCGGCTCAGTACTCCCAAAACAGTGAGAATAGTGAGTTTTATATTCGAAATAATGAGAGAAAAGTGAATTGTTTTAAATGTTGAGCAACAAACTAGCTTGTTTTAAATTTGATTAAAATTGTATAGAATACTATCTAAGAATTAGCACTTTGTTATTTTGAATATCATGTGACGATGATACTTTCATTATTTAATATTCCATTAAATCTAAAGACGTTTTTGAATTTTAAAAAACGTTAGAACACGTTTCAACACGTTCGGCAGAGAAGATGACAAAATTTCTACTAACAATAGCATCTAAATTCAAAAACTGAAACAACTTAGGAATGAAACAAGTGTCTGGAAACAAAGTTATTATTTTCATACATTATTATTTAATATAAGTATCTAGTTTTTCTTAAGATTCTATAAGTTTATTTAAGTCTATAAGTTTTATTTAAGTCTTTCATAACCAATAAAATTAGAACATATTTAAAACTTTCTGGTAAAATTTTCCCTTAATATTGGTTAAAGGAAAAGTTCTATCATATTTTGTTAGCTCAAAATTATTGTATATATACAATATCTTCGTTAAAAATAAACATTAAATTATAAACATTTAAATTAAATTTGTTTGAGCTAACAAAATATCATAGAACTTTTCTTTTAACCAATATTAAGGGAAAATTATACCAGAAAGTTTTAAATATGTTCTAATTTTATTGGTTATGATTAGATTTAATGGAATATTAAATGATGAAAGTATCATCGTCTCACATGATGTTCAAAATAATAAAGTGCTAATTCTTAGATACTATTCTATACAATATATGGCATAAGATTCAAATTATTCAAATCTGAACAGAAAAGGAATGAAAACACGCAGCAAAAATTTAAAAAAATGTATAACTTATTAGACAGAAATTAGAGCAAATACAGAAATAATACAATTTATCGGAAAATAGTGAGTTTTGAAAAAGTGAACAAAAGTGAGCCTTCTTTAAAAGTGAGTAAAGTGAGAATAGGGACTCAGCGGCAACCTGGTCTGTACTATTACTAAATTATGAAACTTTTATATTGAAAAATTGATAAATTTCATACAATATTCCACTTTGGAATTTTAACTTTTCAAGTTTTTTCTATTTAATATTCTAATAGATGGAGTGGGAAACTTTGAAGTAAAAGCTCTTTATATCCTGATAGGCTGCACGCAAATTTTAAGTTGATTTTAATATAAATTGAAATTTTTTAAAAATGGCTTACCAATATAAAATATAAATAAAAGGAAGCATACCGCCACAACACTAGATGTCTTAAGCGAAAGTCGTATATTTAAAATTATAATATAACAACATTTAGTAGATATTTCGGTCAAGATTTGACCATCATTAGTACATACAAAAATAAAGATGTTAAAAATTAAATACATAAAATTAAATAATAAACACTAGTCAGAAAAGATTATAAAACAATTTTCAATTCGCTTATGGTACGAGATAACACAGTAATTTGACAAAACTTGAAGTTGAGTATTACTTAATCGCTAATGAATTAGTTCCTATTACACGTAGGATTCCTTATTACAAGAAGTAAAGTACTCCGTGTGGCAAATACGGAATTTCCAGATTCTAATTAAATAAAAAAAAAAAGATTTTTTAACACTATTACTTTAAATTCTTATTCGTGCGAATTAATTTAGTTGCATAATAAAAATTGCTTACCATCTATTTTTTGACGCAAAACCTCGCAATTCGAAGTTAATAATATAAAATTAAAACAACCAGAATTGGAACTTTTTGTAAGAACAATTACTGACAAAATT
This sequence comes from Trachymyrmex septentrionalis, assembly GCF_001594115.1. Lineage (NCBI taxonomy): Eukaryota > Metazoa > Arthropoda > Insecta > Hymenoptera > Formicidae > Trachymyrmex > Trachymyrmex septentrionalis. The sequence goes on from NW_017305450.1 coordinate 214,579, forward strand.
ATGAAGACATGTAACAGACGACAGTCTTTACAGTATTGAAAGAAAAGGAAAGGGAAGGAAAGTGGAAAGGGATATTCTATTGGTGAATAGCGTGACTTTTTCCAACGATTAGATAGATTTTTGAAAAGCGTTCTGTGTCACTCTGCTTATTTAAATCTATTTCTTGCCTTTTTATATGTATCATCTCGGAGACCAACTTTTTATATATAAAATTGTTCAGAGTCAAGAATAATCATATTATTCCAATCAATCGAATGATCATGATCTAGTTTGTGCAGCGAGATAACAGACATAATATTCGTTACTTTTTTGAAATCATTTATATATTCTTTTAAATGCGTCTTCAATTTTCTTTTTGTCTGTCCTACATATGAATAATTACAATCAAGACAATTAATTTTATACATTACATTTGAGTGATCTTCTTTTTTAATTTTATCTTTGCCTGTTTTAATAAAAGTATTCATACAATTGATTGGTTTGTGAGCGATATTAAAGTCAAATTTTTTTGTAATAGAATTAAATTTTTCAGAAATATTATTGTATATATTATAAATCTCCCTCTCCTTTCCTTTCAATATCTATAAAGATTGTCGCCTGCTACGTGCCTTTACAATTTTGTCAGTAATTGTTCTTACAAAAAGTTCCAATTCTTGTTGTTTTAATTTTATACTATTAATTTCGAATTGCACTTGCGTCAAAAAATACGTGGTAAGCAATTTTTATTATGCAACTGAATTAATTCGCACGAATAAGAATTTAAAAGTAATATCGTAAAGTAATAGTGTTGAAAAATCTTTTTTTTTTTAATTCAATTAGAATCTGGAAATCCTGTATTTGCCACACGGAGTCGTACTTTACTTCTTGTAATAAGGAATCCTACGTGTAATAGGGAAGACTAATTCATTAGCGATTAAGTAATGTTAAACTTCAAGTTTTGTCAAATTACTCTGTTATCTTGTACCATAAACGAATTGAAAATTGTTTTATAATCTTTTCTGACTAGCGTTTATTGTTTAATTTTGTTTTTATTTTTGACATCTTTATTTTTGTACTAATGTATTTGTACTAATGATGGTTTCTTAACCGAAACGTCTACGTTATTATATTATAATTTTAAATATTTATATACTTTCGCTTAAGAGTGTTGTGGCAGTATGCTTCCTTTTATTTATATTTTAAATGATATATTTTGACTAACATTACATTACACTATTTTCGAATTTTTTAATATTTTTTGTTTAAGAACTGTATCTGATCTTCATGAAAAAGTTGTCGAATAACTGTAGGAAACTTCAATAATGCATACTTTTTTTTCTAATTCCTTAATTCTGTTTTTATATTGGTTTTGCAAACGTTTATGTCTCTTTTCCATACTTATTCGTAGTGATTCTGACTTCCGAAGTAGCTTTTCTAATTTCTTGATTTTTTCCATATACAATAAATTTTGTTTATCCAAACTGGGTTCCTGTTTTAAAATCAATGTGTCATCTTGTATAATGTTTCCATCACTATATAATTCTGCTGTTTTTTCTTCGACAGTTTTTTTGCTTATTTGAGTTACTGTTTCTTCTTCTTCAATATCAGATAGAAGATTATCTGATTTACACTGTCCTTCTTTTGGATTATTTATAGATATTGTAACAGTACCATCATAATCTGTCTTAGATATTATTATCTGAGATTGTTTAATTCCATTTAAATCAGTACTATTTTCTGAATAAAAATAAATATTATCTAATTAGTAACAATATTACAATGATGACAAAATTAACTATTACTTTGAATTAATTATTACAATATCCTATTTTTTATATGTTATTAATAATTACACACTTAAATATCATTCTTATTATTTCTAATATAAACTAAGAGAATAATAAATGGTACAAAATTAAAATTAAACTTACGATTAATTTTAGCTTTCTTGTTTTTTTGTTGAGTTACTAATTCTCCAAATATTGTTGGAACTGCTGTACACTTAAGTTTTTTCGTTCCATCAATTCGTATTTTTTCCCACATATTTGAGGTAAAATGAAACTTAAAAATAAGAAAGTAATTTTACTATTTTAAGAAAAAATATAATAATAATGTAACACACAAAAATAAATTAAAAATATAATAAGTGTAAAATTGTGCACATATTCAAAAGTAAAATATAAAATATATAAATTTAGCAAATATTTAAAAGTAAAATATAAAATTAAATAGGAAAATATATAAATAAAATACCTCACATAATGCTGCAGAGCGGTTTAATATTTTATTTTCCAGTTTGGCATTTCTTATCCATACGTTTCGGCGATAAGCATTTTTTGGAAAACAATTCATTTTAACACCTTTGTTAGATGAATTCTTACAACCGACTGCTGCACATGTTACCATCTCGTCAATGTCTATATAAAAGTTAGGTAATTATGAAAGAGACAGCCGATGTCACTTTAATGAAATTAGGTTCATTCGACGCGTTTTTGCACGAAATGAACGAATGTGACAGAAAAAAGTGTCGCTCTGTCCCGCGAACCGAGATATTAAGTGTTAAAGTTGATTATGGAGGTTAGTCTGAATCTTACGCGGAATTAGAAATACTATCCTTACACTACAAATTCCAAATGGGCTTTTACTGCCTCTAAAAAGACTATTCTCACACCTCACTGTCTTCATGGGTTAGGAATATTCCAAGCGGACACTGTCTAGGCTGTAACTTCTAGGCGGTTAGGCCTCAAGCGGCTAAGATATGTTATTCTTTTTTGTTCGGGGCGGCTACGCCGCCCCGAACCCAAGCGTTACTATCTACACATCCCACTGTCTACATGGGTTATGACTTATTTGGAATAGAACTATGCATAATAGAAACATTGCACGAGTCACATTCATTTTTTAATTTGATTTTAAATTTTATGCACTACTGTACAGAATAGTGACTAAACGCATGCGCAAGAGGTCACAGAGCATGAAGAAAGCATACTCATAGCGCTACATGTAGTCGGTATGACAGATTTTCTAACCTCCATAATCGTCTACTAAACTTTAACGCTTAAGATCTCGGTTCGCGGAACAGAGCGATACTTTTTTCTGCCACATTCGTTCATTTCGTGTAAAAACGCGTCGAATGAGCGTAATTTCATTAAAATTGATCGACCGTCTCCTTCATAATTATCCGATTTTTATTATTCAGGCTACAACTTCGGGGGGGATGGCTATGCCACCCCGAACCACTAAACATTAATTTATATACTCCACTGTCTACATGACAGATTAATGATTGTGTTATGTAGTAACACTTTAGTCAACTTTAATGCTCAATATCTCGCTTTGTAGAGCAGTTTTTCTGCCAGATTCTTTCATTTTACGCATCAAATAAGCCTAATTTCATTGATTTTTGAGGTGCGGTAGCTAAACTGAATAATTATCATAAAATGAAAAAAATTTGTTAATACGTGTTATTTTCTTAATTTGTAAATTGTTATTATTTAAATATTGGGTGTTTGAATTAATTCATAGCGTTTTTTTTTTTGAAAATTGAGGCTTTATTGTGCAAAAATGGTTACAAATAGATTATTAAAAGTATTGCCCATCGCTAGCCACTACCCTTTGCCATCTTTCTGGCAGTATACGGATACCGCGTCGGAAGAACCCTTCATCTTTTGAAGCTATCCACGAATGGACCCATTTTTTACAATCTTTATAAGAAGTGAAGCGTTTCTCAGACAGGCCATGTGTCATCGATCGAAACAAGTGGTAGTCGGAAGGAGCAATGTCTGGAGAATACGGCGGGTGGGACTTCCCATTTAAGCGTTTTCAAATAGATTTTCACCGGTTTTGCAACATGTGGTCGAGCATTGTCGTGCTGCAAAATCGCTTTGTCGTGTCTATCGCCATATTCCGGCCGTTTTTCCTTTAATGTGCGGTTCAAACGTATCAGTTAAGTTCGGTAACGCTATCCCATGATCATTTCATTCGGTTAATCTATAGCTAAATCTTAAAGTGTTTGACATGGATCTTCATCGAGTAATGACTCCAATTCTTCATCTTCGAATTTTTTCGGCTGCCCAGGTCTTTCCTTGTCTTCCAGCTTAAAATTACCACTTTTAAACCGAGAAAACCACTTCTAACACGTTTGCTCAGCTAGAGCATGCTCTCCATAAACTTCCGCTAAAATTCGATCGTTTTCGGCAGCGCTTTTCTTCATATTAAAGTAATGAAGTAGAACTCCCCGCAAAAACACTTTATCCGGCACAAAGTTAGACATATTCAATGAAGTAAAAAGTTTTGTTATTTACGCTTCAACCAAATGACATACTAAAAACGACGCTCAATAACAGCAGGTTTGGAATAATATAGTCACGCCATCTAATGAGTAGTTTCTACGTCATCTATTAGAAAACGCTACGAATTAATTCAAACACCTAATACATTTCAAGAAAAAAAATTTTAATATTTATTCTTTATTTTTGTTATTTTCCAATAAAGACGGACGAACAGTTTTATATACATATAGTACATACATATAATATGTATATGTCAAGAGATATTATGTACTACATCTACTATATCCACTACACCCGGGCTTTATTTGTTTTCGTAATGTGTAAATCTATTGAATTACCAAATAGTTTTCCCAAATGAAAATAATAATGAAAACATCTTCCCCAAATGATTTCTAATCGATTCCATTCATAAAACACATTAAATAAAATCGCTGTCTGCTAACTTAACGCATGATAAAATTTGTTAATAACAAGAAAATACTATTATTCAAATGTTTAAATGCTTTTCCCAAATTTCCCCAAACGATTCCCAAATTATATATAAATAAATCAAAAATATTCAATTTGTCTGCTATCTTGTCAGTGGTGCGTGTTGAGCATGTTAGAGCGTGCAACGCGAACAAACCTTTAGGCATCACAGAGACTAACTTATCACGGAGTAATAAAGAGATTAAACTCAAATTGTCGGCCACGAAAAAAGTGAGCTCGAAATACGGTGTTGAAAAAATGCTATATGGCAGAAGAAATTCGAGCGCTTCTGTCGGAGAAAACTGTCAACTTAGAGGATTTGATAAATATTTTTCCTCTCATTTTCCTGTAATTCTGTACATTTGTGTATTTTCATGCGTAGAATATATTCTGAGAAGAAAAGTTGTCATTCAAATCCTATTTTTTTATTCTTTTTAATTTCAAAGTTTTTTAATGGTTGGTAAGTTAAAAAACAGTAATTTAATGATAATTTATGACTATGCATACACATATGTATTTACATATGTATACATACGCGTGACCACAGTATATACAGTAGCGCAATTCTCCTAATTTCATGTTGGTCAAAATGGAGTGCACATGCGTAAAATAAGTAAGTTGCCCCGTTTTCCTCCTTTTTTTATTGCTCTCTCTCTTTCTTTCTCTCTCTATTTAAATAAGCGTTTCAATATTCTACTTAAACATTTGTCTTTCAAGCATACATGGTTCAGAGTAGCAATTTAGAGGGAAATATTATTGCCCATTTGATGAAATGTTATGTGAAAAATCTCGAGAGATTGTTCTAATTTTTGTGAAAAAGTGAACAAAAAGAAACAAAAAATCGAGCGAGAAGGATTTCTTTTTATTTATTGTATTTAAATATTTTTATTTATTGCATTTAAACTTATTTTTTAGACATATATGTATATAAATTTCTTTTATATCGCTTTTTCGTAATATTTTCATAGATATGTAATTATATTGTATAATATTTCAAAATATAAATATTATAATAAAGAGCATACAGCTACAATAGATGTAAAATTGAGTCATATATTTAAAATTCACAAAGAAATGAATAACTAAAAAATGTGGAACGCTTCACGATTTTGCGTGTCATCCTTGCACAGGGGCCATGCTAATCTTCTCTGTATCGTTCCAATTTTAGTATATGTACTGCCAAGCAAGTACTTGCGCAAAGATGATACGCAAAATCGTGAAGCGTTCCACATTTTTTACTTATTCATTTCTTTGTGAATTTTAAATATATGACTCCATTTTACATCTATTGTTGTGGCTGTATGCTCTTTATTATTTATATTTTGTAATTGTCTAGTCACTTTCTAATATTTTTACATAATATTTTTTTATACAAGTATACATTTTTAAGTTAATTTAATATTTTTCCTAATTTTTCTATATTTTTTCTTTATTTTTCAATATATTTACAATTTATTTTATTAATTTTCATAAAATTTAAATTGTTTTATAGCAATATTAGGTTTATTCGCGTCGCATGCTTTAATATGCTTTAATATGTTCCTACAATAGCACTTACTCACTTCAACGAATTCGTTGGATTGCGATGCGAATAAATCTAATGAGTTTTGCGAGGAATTTTGACACAGTAAAAAAAGAATGAAAAGAGAAAGAAATTTAGGTGGTAATCGTGGCAATGCTAGGTACCTTACTTATTTCACGCATGCGCACTCCATTTTGGCCAACACTAACAAAAGTGCCGACAGAGAGTTGCACTACTGTATATACTGTGGTATACAAAATTCCTCGCAAAATTCACTAGATTTATTCGTATCGCAATCCAACGAATTCGTTGAAGTGAGTAAGTGCTATTGTAGAAACATATTGGAACATATTAGAGCATGTAACGCAAATAAACCTAATATTGCGATGAAATAATTTAAACTTTATGAAAGTTAATAAAAATAAATTGTAAATATATTGAAAAATAAAGAAAAAATATAGAAAAATTAGGAAAAATATTAAATTAACTTAAAAATATATATTTTTGTATAAATAAGAAATATTGTGAAATATATATCTGTGAAATATTTGTGAAATGTAATAATTATATATCTGTGAAAATATTATGAGAAAGCTGATATAAAAGAAATTTATATACATATATGTTCAAAAAATAAGTTTAAAATACAATAAATAAAAAGAAATCTTTTTTGCTCGTTTTTCTATATTACTTTTCACTTTTTCACAAAAATTGAACCAATCTCTCGAGGTTTCTCACACAACATTTTACTAAATGGACAATACGTAATACTTCCCTCTAAATTTCTACTCTAAACGTATCGATGATACGAAATAAAATTCTGTTTTTTTTATTGGTTGTAGAGCGTCGTATGATGCACGTCGGATCCAGTGTGAATCTAGCAATTGAATGCGGCAACGCTTGCCGCGCGACGAAAATTAGCGCGATAGCATATCAACGTTTTACTTACTCAGAAGTAATAGATATATAATTTCCATCGCGCGACAAAAGTTGAACTAATCCAGTTTTTGCCACTCGGTGGAAGTAGTATTACATCATTTCTAGAAGTTTTGCAAAGTGGGATCGACTTAAAAACAGAATTATGGCTCCTGCCTCCGACGAGATATTATTAAAGATCGACATTCCTTATGGGAATTCGCGTCCTTGTGAATATTAAAGTAATTAAGAATTAAAAACTGATATTGTACTAATTTTATGATTTATTAGTTTAGTAAATGTATTTATGCATTTAGAACTCAATAATACTCGATTTTTATTTAAAATTGTGATTTCGGTGTATCGTCAAAGTTTGATTATCAACAGAGATGATAACTGCAGAGAAAAAAATTGTAATTTTTCTGCAATATATGAGATATTATAATTTTACAAGTATGCGTATTTATTTATGGAACATTTATGTAATAAAAAATTATGAATTTAATAATGTATAAACCAAATATTTATGTTAATGATAGCAAATTTATATCAACTGTCGATAACGTCAGCGTTCTTCAATTACCTCCGGGCCTTTAGAGCCCTTCTTATACTGCTGAAAATTTGCCTATGTTCTCAAATCAACTTCACTTTGCAAAACTTCTAAAAATTATGTAAAGATATCTTTTCATACGCGGTTAAAAATTATACGTGAGATGACATACTTCCGGTGCAAAATACATTTTGCCGCAACTCGTTAAAATTGAACCGAACGAACAGCAAGAAATGACAAATGACAGTAAATGTCTGCAAAATAAAGAAAAAGTAATGATGCAATGATTGAATGCAGATATTATATATATTATCAAAGATATTATACATGTATATATATATAGTAATAATGACCAAAAAGATTTTTCACAAAGAGACGGAAATTACTCGCAATCGACTGGACGATCGGTTGTTTAAAATTTCCCGATATCCAAACTCGATGTTTCAACTGGCCATACAGTTAAGTTTTGCATGTTGAGAAGTGTTCGTCCATTTTTTTAAAAAACATCAGTATGTTGGTTTATAATAAAATTATAGCAATATCACAGTAGAAAAAGTTAGTTATGATATAAAATTAATGGTTTATATATAAAGACAAAAATTATTATGTATAAATGTATTTAAAATAAGTCACAAGATAAACATATACGTTTCTATTACAGCAGACAAATATTGACTGTTAATATATTATATATATATTTCTCGTTTGAATTTTCATGTGTTAAAATAATTCTTTATATTTGATTCTTATATGCTCTGCATTCTCTTCATATTGTTTTGAAATTAAAAGTCCTTTGTTCTTGTAAAAACTTATGATTTCTAACTTTGAATATTAAACAAGATTTATTTTTTTAATACTTTTTTTTATTAGTAATTCA
>NW_017305451.1:0-8213 GCF_001594115.1 Trachymyrmex septentrionalis
TCAGAGCATGGGAGTGGGAAGTGTGGCTGGCGTTCGCCGAAAGGACTGAAGTGAATTTGATGCGTAACCTCGCCAGTACTTTTGGTATTATCCCTGGGAAGGAATATCCTTCTGGGGAGGGTTTTGAATATAGCGTAAGTGGTCGTTTCGACATACTGGGTAGTGGTCGTTGTATTTTGCCACATCGCGGGAGGTTAGTTCGAACGTACAAAATCTTAAATTCATATTCAGCATATGGTTTACTTACCTGACATATAAATACGATGTCTGTTCAAAAAGTATCGCGAAGTTTGAATTTCCGCGGGTTATGTGTATTCGATTTTTGATTTTTTGGTGGCGTTATGTTGGTACTCATGTCTCTCACTTATGCCGTTAAGTTAGGCCGGTTTGAATGTTCAGTTAATTGTTGACAGCTGCGTGGCTTGTACGTGTTGTGGTTTGTCTTCGATTTGGGTCTCTTCCAAAAAAAATGGATCAATGAATCTGTAACTATATATCTGTATGTATATGATTAGTATATGATGTATAATTTATATGGATAGGTGTGCGTGTGTGTGATGAGTTGCGGAAACTAAACTTATATTCTATGACTAAAGGAGCTATCTTACGCAAGCAAATGTTGTCACGACTTGACAGCTGAGACGCCATGTTTCACTAAAAAATCATCAAAAATATATCAATTTTGAATTTTTTGATGGTTTTAGGCATAGACTATACTTCCGATACTAGACACGTATTAATGCATATACTTTAATCCTAGAAAAGGATGTTCGAATTGTCGCAAAAAACCCTGTAGAAAAATACACGTTGAAGGTATAACCGGTAACGATAAATCTCGCCAGACAAAGTCGCGTGCCGTTCAGGTAAAGCTTCACGAAACCGCTCCATATGTAACGTTTATGTTAGATACCGGTTCTGGACAAAATATTGTAGGATTTAATTAATGAACTGACTCACAATACATTAACCAAACAAGTATATTTAATTCACGTACAAAGCGAGATCTTATATCTAATAGTCTTCGTGCCTCTGTATCGGCGAGCTCTGGTACATAACTTACTTAACTAAGGATTGTCGGTTCGATTTACAACCTCTTCTGTGATGGTTCGCTCGAGAACTGTTTTACCGACTGTCGATGCTTAATGTAAGAATGTTAACCTACATATACATACATACAAGTTTAAGAATCCGTCCGTATATTCTTGCCACACAGTTATTTGTGTCCGTGCGCTCCCAACTTGGCCGCTGTTAGATGATTCACCCATCACCCATTCATCTCGTGGCTGCGCACCTCTACCACGAGACAGGGGGATCTTTTATAGAGAGCCCAGCTCGCCGTCCGAAAAGTTGGGTGCAATCTCAGACGCTCGGTCTCTTCCATGGTGCAAGGAAAGAGATTACGAAAGTTCAGGCACCGCGGGTTCGCTAAACCCGTAGCGGAATCATATCGAGATGCGACCGAAGAGATCGGACCGCATCCGAGATGATCCCACTCCCTGCGGGAACCTAACCCGACCTAACCCTTTTTTTTTTTTTTACATGGGGAAAATGCCGTTACGCATCCCCTCACCCTCGGGGGGAGGGTGAGGGGTATGTGGGACTCGGGGTCGTGAAGAATCATGAACCCCCATACTAAAACCCCATGGGAGACCTTCCTGACGCGGTGTTGAGATGGGGGCGAGGGTACGCCGGAAGCATTTCATCTCGCCCCCCCCCCCGCGTCCTTTCTTGCTGTCTGAAAGCCAAATTGGCTTTTGCGCTCTCGCGCACTCCTTCTCGTCCTAACCCGTCCCCGACAGGTAGGATCTCCGCTGCCTGTCGGGCCACCTTAGGGGGAGATGCTGGGGAGAGCAGCCCCCCGCTGCCCCGCCCCCTGGCTCCTTGAACCCTACCGGTTCGGGAGCCACTCCCTGACCAAATGGTCCCGGCTTTGCCTAGGCGGGTGCGTTTCCGCCCCCCGCCTCCTCCTTCTCTTTCCGCCTCTTGCGGGAGGGGCTGTTTCCCTCCTCCTATCTCTCTCTCTCCGCCCTTTCTTTGGCGGTCATCACTTTAATGGCAAACGTTGCTACGGCGCGCCAAGCGCTTTCTCCACTCACCATGGCTCTTACCAGAGCCGTCGGGGCCAGGTCCACCTCTTCTTGTAGTTCCGCGCGCTCCTCCCTCCAGGCTTCGCAATCCTAGAGGGTGTGCTGCGAGTCATCCACGACACTGCGCCTGCAGTGATGACATCGGGCACTTCGCTCCCCTCCGATCCTCTGCAGATAGGCCCCGAAACAGCCGTGGCCTGTTAATATCTGCGTGAGGTGGAAGGAGAGCTGCCCGTCTCTCCTGTGAAAAACCCGACCTAACCCTACCTAACCCGACCTAACCCGGCCTAACCCTACCTAACCATCTCCGAACTTTCCCCATGGAAATAACTTCGAGGACTTAACTCTGTGGGAGTAACTTCGAGGATCCATTTTTGTGGAAGTAACTTCGAGGACTTAAGTTAGTTCGTAACTTTGTCGATTTGGTTAGTCTTTTAACTTTATTTAAATAATAATTAAAAAAAAAAAAGAACTTATACGTGTTATTTAAAATATAATATTAAATAAAAAATAAGTTATAAGTGTTGTTATTTAAAATAGAAGTACTAAATAACTTTTATTTTAGAGTAAGATATAAATATCAGAAACATTTACGTCTTATTCTAAAATAAAAATAATATTTTAGTAATTGTTTGTTAAACAAGAAACGGACAACAAATTTGCGTAAAGAAACAATTTTGTAATTTTATAAATTGTAATATTACAAAATTCATTAGATTAACTTGTTTAAATTTCTACTTTTGTTTATTAAAATTCAACAACTTTTATTTACATATGTAGGAGATGCGAAATTAAAATTTTTTTTCTTCAAAAACCCATTAAATTATCCCTTTTGTGGATATGGTCGGCACACTTCTGTCCTGAGGATTTATTATAAATACGAATCACATCTACTTTCAAGTCTACAGTACAATTTTATCGATAGTGTCAGAATATGTATAGTCACGTTGTTCTCAAATTGAAAATGGATGTACTGGCGGTAGTGTACGAGTTGTGATGACATTCTCTTGTTCAAACGCAAATGCGCCACTAACACCATTCGTCCAGTCAGCTCAGCCAATCGCAACATCGTTTCGATTCCACCAGACAAGCGACGATGCAATCGGCAGTCGCCTGCGCAATTCCGCTAATAATAGAGAAGCAAGAATAAGGAAACCGCCATTAGTAACTTATCTTCTCTCCTTGTGCACGCGGCTTGATCCACGCATACGAATACCCGAAAAAAGAGTGATATTAGTTTGTACAATATCATATTAATATATACTTACCTTAGAGACCATTGTACGTCAAACTAAAATAAACCTTATTTTAAGATCGTTTTAAGTAACGTCTTAAGATGCTACTTACAGCTTTCTAATTTGGTTCGTGACTTTTTGAGACCATATTTAATACAGTCTTTGAATATAGATCTTTTGAATATAGATTCTTTGAATAAGATCTGACTATGAATATCGGTCTTAATCTCGGTTCAACTTGTAGCGGATTGCTACATATAATGAATGTCGATAAAAGGATGAAACTTCACTAAAAGAGGCCACCAGATTCGAAGCTGTTTTGGTCGGCCATGGTATTTCGTCTCGGACCCACATTACTAGACTCATTAGTAAGTCGATGTAGTGTGAGCCCTGCCTTAGACGTCCTAGATCAGTTTAGGTGGCTGTGCTATTTAAAGCAAGTTCGCTTGACTAAGGTGCTTTCGCGAATCCGAGCGAGTCCCCCTTTGGACCTCTGGTGGCGGTCGCCACAAACTTACTCTCTTTGTCTTTTTCTAGTTCTAAAGATTAGAAAAAGGGGAAGAGTAAATTGAACCAAGATTACAGTTAATCTACATTAATGAAAAAAAAACGGATTATTGAAAGTATTAACATTAAAGTTATATTACACCTTTTTTTACAGATGTGCTATTTATATTTCAAATAATAATCAGAGAGAAACCTGAGAGAAGTCATGCCAGCTTTTTTTTTGTTATCGTCGAAATTGCCCGTACACTATTGTCAGTACATTTTCAGTTTGGCAACTTACGTGATTATATACATTTTCTGATATTACCGATAAAATCGTCAAAAGTAGTTCGTTTTTGTAATACATCCTCAGGACAGAAGTACCGATTATCCAGTATCCATAGGAAGGATAATTTAATGGGTATTTGAAAGAAAAAATTTTAATTTCACATTTGTTACATATATAAATAAAAGTTGTTGAATTTAATAAACTAAACTGAAAATTCAAACAAGTTAATTTAGTGAATTTTGTTTTATTATATAATATTTATCTTATTATATTTTATAAAATTACAAAATTATGTATCTTTATGCAAATTTTCAGCCAATATTTATCAAATATTGTATAATTATTTGTATAAATCTCTATTATTAACAATTAGAAACTTTTAACAAATTCAATCTTTTTTAAACATATATTGTCAATTTAAGGTATAATTTAGCAAAAACGAACTATAGAGGTCCTCCATCACCCTCGCCAATTTTATCGGCGGTCCTCTTTTCTTTGTAAGTATACTCACTCATAAAACAAATAAGCTAATAAATTTAGTAGCCTATTTTTGCAGGTAAGTATATCTTTAATTAATTTTTTTATTTTTATGTCTAATTATTTTATTGTATTTCGCTAATAAAATTGCAATAACTTTTTAAATATTATTCTTTATTGTATTATTTTTTATACAATTCGGTATTACAATTATAATAATTATTTACAATGCAATATGCAATTATCAATGCTGTTCAAAATATAATTAAAATGATAATATAGGAACATAGTTAACAAATTCTTGTAATGCGGGGTTATACGAAAACGTAGAAAATACATACAATAACACAAATTTTTCTAAACCAATGTTTAATGAAATATTAATAAACATTTTAAATATTAATAAATAGAAAAAATACTAATAACAATTAGATCGCATTTACTAAATTAATTATTTACTATTAATTTGCGAATATAAAACTTAATAATATCGCGATAAAAAGTCATTAATATATTTATAACAGCACTTTAATCGCATTCAAGATAACTATCTCAATAATTTCATCATATAAAAATCCCTCCGCCTCGTGGTATGCTGATTAGTACCCAATACAAAGAACAATCTAAGTTAAGTTAAAAAGTTAAAAAATTAATTAATTTCAACTTAACTTAGTTAGATTTTTCACTTAACTTAGTTAGACTCTTCACTTTTTAATTTTATTTAGTTACATTTTATCCATAACTATTAATTTTTTATTTAATTTTTTTGAAGTTAAGTTTCAGACATAATATGCGGCAATAGCGACAGCTTAAAATGAGGTGAAAATTGCAAAAGTGAGAAAATTTACTAAGAGTTGACCAATGAAATTATAAATTTTCTAGTGAATTTGCTCACTTTCATTTCATTTCAAATTACACAATCGAGTCCCAGATTTCAATCTGTTAGAAACTGTATATTTCGATGTATCTAGCTTCTGATAAGTTGAAATTTATTATTCCTTATCACTATCGCTACTACTTCTATTATGTCTAAAGGTTTAGTCATAGATACCACAGGCCAGTATTCATAATCGAATCTTATATGTAAAACTGATACGTTTGTCACGGAAAAAGATTTCCCTAAAACCTATTCTACAATGTGCTTCTTGTTTTCTGTTTTCTGAGTTTTGCTATTTTTTAAATCTTGTTTTTTGCTTCTTATCTGGTTTTTTGTTTTATATCGCCTAAGATAAAAGTTAACGAACTTCGAAAGAAACAAAAAATACATAACAAGAAATACAATTGTCGATAAAACGGTTGCAAAGGAGAAAAAAAGTAAAAGACAAGAAACAGGAAACAAAGAATACATTGTAGAATAGGCTTAAAGCACTCAAATGTGCTTTTATAAAATATAACACATCAATACTTCTTCTCACGATCTTCGGTTCACGTTGAACGGCTGTTCAGTGCGGGAAGACTCATTTTCGATAACTTGCGAGGAAAAATGTCCAACAAAAATTTCGAAATGACTTTATTACTTAAATTTAATAAGTGTATGTGAACAAAATATTCATCAAACAGTATATACAATAATCTATGTAAACAGTATATAAATAAAATAGAGTATTTTCTAAATGAAGTATATATTTGTCGTTTCCGTTATTTGTAAAACTGAAACCCTGGAATCATGAAATAAAAAATTAAAAAAAAACAAATTTTACTTATAACTTTTCAATTACTTTTTTTATTAACTTAACTTTTAATTCAATTAATTTTATTATAAATTAACTTGTATCTTAACTAAGTTAAATTTTCAAGGTTGTTAATTTTAACTTAGTTTAAAAAAAAGTTAACTTACCCTTTATCTTTCCATTAAAATATTATATTAGAATTGGAATGTATTAGGATTTAATAAGCAGAGTATATTTATATAATTATATTCATATATAATAGTATGTACAGTTGATAAAAAGTAATTTATTCATATATAATATTGCTTACAAGGTTACTCCATACAAGTCAAGCAATTATAATACAATAGAATGATCGTATCTTTCAGTATAGATATTAAATACAAAATATAAATTGAAAAATTAAATTAATGAAATTAATTAGCTGTAATTAAATAAGTTGATTATGTGTGTGTGTGTGTGTGTGTGTGTGTGTGTGCGCGCGCGCGCGTGCGCGCGTGCGTGTGTGTGTGTGTGTGTGTGTGTGTGTGCGAGCGTGCGAGCGTGCGTGCGTGCGAGCGTGCGTGCGTGCGCGCGTGTGTGTGTGTGTAACAATTATTAAATTTATTTTAAATTATTAGTTGAGTAATCTTTAACAAATTTTATGTAAGTTTTTAATGTACAAAATATTCTTTGATAACGTCACATGTAATGCGTGGAAATATTCATAAATTTATGTAAAAAGATAAAAAGTTGATTTTTAATATAAGTTAGTTTTTATGTAAAAGTTGGTTTTTGCTATATTTTCATAAAAACATTCTTCATCTTCTTGAGAGTGAGCGTGACAGGCAAAACAGACAACACACTAGTCTACTAAGCTAGAGATCCCGGGTTCAATTCCCGGTAGAACCAAAATATTATAAATATTGACAAAAGGGGACCCATTCCCAATGACCTTGATCTTGACATATGTTGTCAATGTCGTGACACGTGTCTCCTCTCCGAAGGAAGTGGCATTCCACCAAAAGTATCTTTGCCAAACAAATAGAAGCAAAAAATGAATAAAGTCAAGTTATAAATAGAAGCAATAATTTAATGGAAGTTTGATATTATAGATTCTATGAAAACACACACACACACACACACACACACACACATTAGAATCTATTGTATAATATCAAACTTCCATTAAGTTATTATTTTTTCCTTTTATTTATAGCTTTCTTCTATTTATAGCTTGGTTCTGTTCACTTTTCGAGTTCTTTTCAGAAGTGAAACATAGTTTTTATTTCTTTCGTATTATTTTGTGTTTCTGTTTCGCGTACTACCCTATATTTAATCTTTTTTTATATATTATTTGTATGAATATTTGTATTTGATTTACAGATCCCTTTATATCCCACATTTATTGACCAGATGCTTACAATCTCTTGTAAGGGCAAAATAACTGATTAATTATAATCTTGACAATGTCTTATGATCTAAATCTTTTGTTTTTAATAACGCACGATAATTGTCTTGTGACTCATGTCTTAAAAGTGTATATATAGGTCGTTTTTTTTTTTAGTGAGTTTTTAAATTAGTGATAAGTTTTTCGCACATGTGGAAGAATGGACTAAACTAAGAAGAAAAGTCCTCTACCATTGTCGCAATAATTAACGAGTTATTAACTTAAGAAAGTAGCCAAATTCGCCCACCGCCAAATGCAAGCGCACGACAGGATAGTACTCGCCCCGCGCACCTCGCCGCAATGCATTGCAAACAACGTGTCTAGCGACGGCGGACGCGCACTTCGCCGCGCGGGGTAGGTACTATCCTGTCGCACGCTTGCATTTGATGGTGGGCTGGGCGAATTTGACTATTTTCTTAAGTTAACCATTGCGACAATTATAAAATGGTAATGGACTTTTCTTCTTAGTTTAGTCCATTTTACCACATGTGCGAACAATTTATCACTAATTTCCAAACACTGTATATACACATATATATA
>NW_017305451.1:8313-12265 GCF_001594115.1 Trachymyrmex septentrionalis
AGGTAGCACACCTACATTAAAACTTAGGTCACAAGACAGTTATGTGCGTTACTATAAAAACAAAAGATTCGTAGTCTTGAGATTATAAGTCAATCAATCTGCTAAAGCCCTGATGGAAACAATGTTGCAGTTTATTGAGCGCGAGCATGGCGTAGCAAACAACGCACTGGTCTGTTATACTAGAGATTCCAGGTTCAATCCTCGATAGAACCAACAATTTTCGTACACGCTCATAGCTCTTCTTGGAAGGCAATTGCAAATCGAGTAGTATATTTGCCCTGGAAACTTCTCTACCAATTCGTCGTTCGGAATCAACTGTAGATCCTATATGACTGTATACAACCAGCGTGTATACCACAACCACAGGCATGTGAGAGAAGTTACCATGAGTCAATAGGACTAAGAAGATATTACAGTTATCGTTTAAATAAAAGTCATGTACTTCTACATTCTAAATCATCACAAATTGTTCAGTCGCTGAATTTTTTAACTTCAACTTCGATTCAATACAATCGTCTACAGAAACATAAGTACACCAATAATACTCTCATGTCCCACTATCCCCACACAATCTCAATCATATGCATGAGACTAACTGGATGCGCTTATACACGTATATCCGACTATATATCAAACCGTCGCTTCGCATAATACAGTTCTTTAAGAGAAATCAGTCGCAAAGGAAAGTCTAATGTTGATTTTTGCAAAAATCAGTCATTTACTTATTTATTCACTTGCAATTATTAATTTTCACCTGAGTCATTCGGTCTCATTGCAGCTGCTGGGTATTTTAATCGACTAGTCACGTGTTTTCCGCTGTTGCTCTGTCTTTTACTGCCTCAATTATTTCGTCATAGCGTGCACGACATCATCGCTGCACTTGTGATAATTCTGATGAGACTATTACATAACCTCATACAATCGCTTCTTCTACGCCTATTTTATGCGTTTGTCGTAAGCCTTCTTCCCGAAGCTCACACTATGGGCGAAACGGACTGTTGTGTGACCAGTCAATTAGTTAGGGACTTCAACGATATGCTTTTGCCCTCTCCGCCCAAGCAAAGAGGTCCACGCTAGGTATCGCCTCAAAGTCTGTGCAGCGTCTCAATTCGTTTCTGAAGTATTACAGAAGCGATATTGAATTAAGCAATAAATATTGATTTAAGTAATAAATATTGTATATTTCATTAGTTAAGTTATGCCACAGAATTTCGAACTTACCCTGCCTGCGGCTTGAGAAACACATTCAGCTGCATATGCGTGATGTTATTGCCATTGTCGCAGAATATCCGTGCCAAGGTGACGTTACGTAGTTGAACCAATTGCTCTAGGAAAAAAAGATAATCGACCAAACTTGAAAAATTTTTCTATAAATAAATTGGTAAAAAAATTTTTATATACAATAATATTTTTTAAAAATAATTGTATTTTATTTTATATTTACAAAGATTTCTAAAATAATAAATTTTAAAAGAATATACTTTAAAATTTTTTTAGATTTTTTTTTAGACATTTATAAAATGAAAAATTTTTTAAATCTTAAATTATTATTCGCATATAATAATATAAAAAATTTTAGAAAAATGTGGACTCTTTTTCAGCACTTCTAAAAAATATTTTAATTTGTATAGAGAATCTGAGAAATTTTCTAAAATGTTATAAAAATATAAAACTTCTGAAAAATTATATAAGAATTTCTATCAGGATAAATTTTGACCGAGTAAAAGTTTTACCAGAGCAAGATACGTACGATTTGAAACATTAAACAAATATAAATGATATTAATAATATGAAACAATTGGAAACGAGACCGATAAATGATATTAGGCATACCAGACGTGAAGGGATGCGGTTGCGTCGCTGAATCGTAAAAAAACCTATCAGTACGTCGTGATCTAGAAAATTGCTCGTAAATAAGACAACGGAAGGTCGGGCCGATCATGCCGTCGTCTGCTGGTCTTTCTGCCATACCACCCACGATAAGATCGACGTCACTGGGATGGGAATAGATTGTGCGAAGTTTCCTCATCATCTAATAACCAAATGATATAATCACATATTGATAATCATAAGAATATCAAAAGGAGCGATTTGTTTCAATTTTACCTCCATAGGAATGTAGTCCAGGAAATCATCAAAAGTCCTAGCAGCAGGAAGTCCACAGTATCTACGATAATAATTGTAACCGGGGAGACCATGATCACGACCACGTGCTATGTCCAAACTAATGGCGTCCAAACCTAAATTGTTTACATCGCTGGCATACAATTTGCTTGTCATCTGTAATGTAAAGATAACACAATATTATAAAAATTTTTCCTAGTCATCAAACAAACGTTTTTATACTCTGAGAAAAAGACAGTACAAATATCAAGTTGACAATTACGCAAGTTTTATATGTAAATTTGATATGCAGGGTATTCAGTAAGTTTATTGACAATGCGCTGCTGGCTAGCCAGCATCGATTTCAAAGCAAAATATCTATGATCACAAAGCAATACTCTATATTTGGTGAGATATGGAGGATGTCATGTATTACGAGCTGTTGAAACCAAACGAAACAACCACTGCTTAACATTACCGACAATAATTGAAACGTTTAAATGATAATTTAATGCAAAAATGACGATGATCAATTGTTTCAAATCGCCGGGTGAATCAAAAAATGATTCTTCTTCATGATAACACTCGACTCTATGTTGCTATAACCATAAAAATTATAATTATAATGTAATTATATAATTATAATTCTATATAATGCTGTTTCATTCTTATACATCAGGTATTTTTTGTATAAGGTTATATAATTAAATAATTTTTTACTAGGAAATTGTTTATTTCATTACCAGAAAGAAACCTAAGAGAGAACATGAAACCTTTTTCCCGTAACACAAAATGCTTTCATGCATTACTGTCTCTGCAGAAATAGATGTAAACTACACAGCAATATTTTTTTATGGTGCTCCTGATGGAAATAAACGCTGAAATTATTGAAATTTCTATTAATTTTATTTAGATTTGTTATTTTAGTGATTTACTTCTATCACCGTAAAAACATGAATATCGTGTGTAATTTATATCCACTTTTACAGAGAGCAGTAGTGCGCGATGGCATTTTACCGTTACAGAAAATTACAGAAAAAAGGCTTTCACGTCGTCTCTCAGGTTTCTTTCTGCAATTACGCGCGTATATTAATTCTACATATAAAATTTGTAGAATTAGTTGCTACCAATGTGTTTTTCTCTAATTGTAAGTGTAAACAAGAGGAAAAGTATTTATTACTATACTTACATCTGAAATGAGACTAATGTCCATCTTCTGACTAGTTTGAGTAGCAAGACCACGGAGCAATCCATCAAACACCTCCTCCGATTCGATTATGCGCGGATTAAAGAAATGCTCCGCTAGCTGTAGTGTTTTATTCTGTTGGCGAAAATTATCCGGCATACTAAAACAAAAAAATTACGCATATTTCGTTATATTTGCGCTTTATAAATAATTTATAAATAAATAGAATTTATTTTCGGCGTGTGGTAGCGCTTACCTTAGTTTTTCCTGCATCAGTGAATTCAGAAAACGTAATGCTGCAGTGGCAGCTTCGTTGCTGACCGCCGGTTCGTCATCAGAATTGTAGTTATGACTGTAACTATTTCCTATGAGACCGATAGCTCGAGTGTACCTTCTGCCCAGAAGAATGGGCAACCACTCTTTGTATGTGATATGTTGAATCTCAGCGATTACAATACGCCTGGCCTCTTGGAATAAAATCTCATCCGACCATTCCGGATTCAACCTGGCAAGTTTGTCGACGACACGATTATGCTCACGATGCCAAACCGTATGAATCGCAGCTAACTGAGGATGAACGTTCACACGATCGTCACCTGCTCAACACATAGTTGTTAAAATGTTGTAAAACTTTTTATGAAAAATATATATATATATATATAT
>NW_017305451.1:12365-17857 GCF_001594115.1 Trachymyrmex septentrionalis
TATATATATATATATGTATATAATAAGATTCACCGGAATTATAGCAGTTCTCTCCACATTGCGATGTGAGTTCCGTTTCTCCTCTTGGCAAGTACGTGTGATTATTTCGCACGTCAATGCGAAGATGTCCGTCTTCGAAAGTGCGAAGTTCACGAGATTTCTTCATAGTAGAACCGTAAATCGTAGAACCATCCAGAAAATGGCTTACTTGATTCATCTACAAATTATATGCGAATTCACATATAATTTCTAAAGTCATAAATTATAACCAAGCAGTAAATGATTATGTTCTAAAATTTTGAATTGTTACTAAGCAGTCCTGAATTTTTCAAATTAATTTTCTTATATATTTCCTTAAAGCAAAGGGTTTAATTCCAATAATCTGATTTAATATATAACAATTACCTACCTGTTCTACAGGTCCAAAAGTGCACTCTGACCGTAAGACTGGTAACGACCGAACGTAATTCATGCACCGAACATAATGGTCGCCGTAAACGGGATCGTGATCTGGTATGCTGATCGGGGCACAATCTGGATGAACATGACGCGGTGATAAAGTATCTCCATCCGGCTGACAGCAAGAGATTGGTTTTTTCGATGAAACTACAATATATTAAGACATAATTTTTTTAAATACAAAAATATAATAAAAATAAAACAATAGCATTTCCTATGTTCTTAAAGAAATGATAAAAACAATATTGTACAAAAAAAAGCCATAATTCATAATGTGTCAAATTTACGACGAAGATTATAATTATTATATATATATATATATATATATGTATATATAGGATGTCCAGTAAGTTTTGACAAAATGTTCATATGCAGACAAGACGGACTAAACTGATTGTGAGTACGAATCTTCATGCAATTACTTCACGCATTTACAGATTCTTATTGAGAAATCCATTTGTCACTAATTTAAACACAGAAATACATATACCGGATTATGTCATTTCCTGCTAAAAATCAGTAAACTTTATGTCGAATTCCTTGCAATACGTAACATATTTAGAATTGCGGATGTAAACAGATAACATTTTTATCTGGAAATGCAACTATGTACCTTGAAATAGAAATGCTTATATAATGAGATTTAATATTTACTTGGATGAATTTAATGCCAGTTAAAGACTAATTTGTCCATATCTATCTTGATGTGAGCGTGCGTACTTTTTATTTGAACATAACTGGAATTTTTAGCAATGCTCTTAAATTTATGCTGTTTCATAGAAGAATAAAAGAACAGAATTTGAATTTACTTTTTTCAGAATATATACAGAGGCAATGCCATCCAATTATGTAATTGTATGAGCAGCGCGTTAAAATACATTTGAGCAACGAGTAAATCGTCTTATATCTATAACATGCCGAATTTTTCAATCATTGTTTTGTAATTACTGACACCGCTGAGAATAACTTGAATCAGTGCGCGATCAGACGAATAAACGATCATATACGAGCTTGTCACTTACGATTACTCTGATTTTAGCGAGCTCAGACGCGCGCGAGCTCTCAAAATGATACGCTTGGCAGAACAGTACGAGAGGCAACCATAATGATTATAGCATAAATATTCTATTCTAACTATAAATAGGCGAGTGCAGTGTCAAAATATATAGTATATATAATTATATTTGCAAATTTGACACATTAAATTATAATCAGTTTTGAAGAAAAAATTGTATTTTGCTCCAGTTATCGCACTAACTCTTTACGATCCTCTTTTTGTACAAATGTTTTTATATTTATTAAATTACTTATTTGTGTTAACGAGAATTATTTTTACAACTGATATGACAATGTGTCTTTTTATTTTGACATTTATCCAATTGTCAATTGGAAAAAACATTATTTATAATTCTTTCAGTCTTCGGCGAAATTTAGAACTGCAAATATGATGTGACAATTTTTTATGAGTTTATGCTTAAATTTATCCATTCAGCTACTTACCCATCTTACGAACTGGGGTATGAGCCATGTCATGAGCGATGAATTGGCTCCATTCCATCACAGCCAGTGTTCTGCTAGCATCCGATTGATTATTCGCGGTAGATAAAGTGGTGCTTACAAGCCTTGGACTTGGTAGTGGTTTCTTAGAGTGTCCGACACGTCTCGGTTCTTGGATGCCTGCTTCCCAAACCGAACATTAGATCTTTGTCGCGTAAATGATTAAAAGTCGTAAAATCGGAGTAGATCGGTGCTCTATTTTGATACGCGATGTAACACTTTACTCTTGCAAATCATTGAATCACGCAAGCAAAATTATAAAACGATATAATTCTGCATCGATTCGTAAATCAATTCGTTGACGATCAGATGAACGAACGATCATCATATTATACATCAGCTCGTCACTTATGATTACTCCGATTTTAGCGAGCTCAGACGCGTGCGCGCTCTCAAAATGATATGCTTGGCAGTGCAGCACGAGAGGAAACTATAATGATTGTAGCATAAATATTCTGTTCTAACTATAAATAGGCGAGTGCAACCGCGGACTGTGCTAATCTTATGATCCTAACTGTACCTACAACTTGCCTTCTCCGCACGATAAATACAGGGAACGATCAGAGGAGTATAATTGCGTCGCAAACGTATTCGAAATGAGAATCGTAAATAGGAATTATTATCACTAGAGGTCTACATCTACATTAGCGGAGACAATTTCGCTCCTGGCGCCTGATCGGTCCCTGAAGGATCCTAAATCTCGTGCTGCAATGCGAGGCTGCTAGCAATATTGCCTCGACTGTACCGACTTCGACATTCTGATGCGTTATCGAACGATGAGCCGTCTGTTGCGTCTCTGTTAAAGCATAATAAAGACACGATTGTGTAATTGCAATCTCAAAATAACGGCTTGAGAATCTAATCGACGCCCTGTCATCAAAATTACGGCCGCTCGAATCGAAAACGCTCGCAGAAACGTCCTTGTGAACTTATCTATATACATGATCGAGGAAGGCATTCGAACGAATGAACCAAGCTAAGAAGAGGTACCGAATGTAACTTTAAATGTGTCGAAAATGCACTATAGCAGAAACGTCGATAATTTCTAAAAGCAATTCTAATAATTGATTTATTATAAATAAGAAATTTGCGCATTGAGAAAAAATATAGTGTGATAATAACAGCACGAAATATTACAGCAATATTTTAATAGTACGCAATATTACAAAAATTGTAACAATATTGCTGCAATATTGAAATTTTAATATTTTATTGGAAATATTGCAAAAATATTGTGAAATAATGTAATGTTAATATTTCATGGGAAATATTCCAATATATTGTTGCAATATTATAATTCAACACGTAAATATGTGGTTCCGCTATGAGATGGACACGCTTCTCATGAACAAGAAAACATCCAGGAGGTCCATAAGAAGGCGTACGCAAAACGAGTTGGCGACTTTCTTGGAAATTCTCAAGCTTTTTCGAATGTGCTTTCTAGGCCTCCGAATGTTTTTTATCATAACTTTATATCATGAATATTATTTTAAAATGTCATACTAAACAATAGTATTTTAGCAATTAATAAAACTGGATTAATTATTGAAATGTTGCATAATATTGCAAATAGATCTGTAATATTTTTCTAAATATTGTAAAATATTACAGCAATATTCAATTTTTGCGGACGTAGAAAATATCGTTACAATATTGCAGCAATGTTTTATAAAATATTGCAATCTCTCAAAGTAATATTGTTGCAATATTGCTGTAATATTTTGTGCTGTAAGGACGGCACTACACAAATTTTCGAAGTAGAATTATATAGTTAAATAAATTATTCTCAAGTTCACAGTAATCTCATATTTGCAGTATTCTCACACACATTTGCAGTAATTATAAAATAACTTGGTGAATTTTTTTGCTCGTCTATACGCATTTAAATAGGTTATAAAAAAACGATTAAATTTTGAGTAAATAAAGATATTTGTCATAAAATTATTTTATTAATTAATTTAATCAAAAACGGTTTGACTTTATTTAGTTTTCATCAGTTTAACATATTAAATAATACTCCAAGCTCCAAATTGACGTAACATAAATATAAAAAAAAAAAGAAAATCTAATGATAATTCTGTCATACATTTTCACGCAACCTTAATACATTTTATCATTTACCAATTACAAACACTAATCTAGAGATCGTACCAAATTACACCGACAATGCTAACATATTTTAATATTAATTTATATTAATAAATTAAATAATAAAAATTTCGCACGACTTCCTGAAGATTTCTTAATGTTTTCTTCAATCTTCTTCAATACTTTCAATAGTTCAAATTTAAAATTCTTAATAATTTTTTTTCTTTTTAACATATTCTTCGATCAGAGGCGAGAATATTGTTATGTCCGAGATATTAAAAATGTCCGTTGCTTCCTAAAAGGTTCATGAAATTGATACTATTACAATAATCAAATAGCAAATTTTTTTATCAGCAATATATAGAAGAAAGCGTGAAAATATATAAATCTGTAACAGCAATAATTTCTAACATGTAAATAACAATCTGTTATCTACAGATCGACTGCCTTAGTCATGATCTCTAGATCAGCGTTTATAATTAATAAACAATATCAGTTATGTATGTTAAGGTTGGGCTAAAAGATATGATAGAATCATTATTAGGTCTTCCTTTTTTAGAATTATGTAAGTTCGGAGTTTAATTCAAAATTAAATTATATTAATCCGGTTAAAATGAACTGAAGACGGAGTAAAGTCGATACGTTTTTGATTGAATTACGTAACGTAATTTTATAATGAACATCCATGTTCAAAATTCAACAGTTTTTGTACCCTATTTAAATATAAAATAGCTTGTTCAATATATGTATATTAATTCTACATATAAAACTTGTATAGTGATCGACTTCATAGTTGCTATCATTGTGTTTTTCTCTTCGAGTGTGCTGTATGCATGTGAGAGAAAAGAGCATTTCATTTAATCAAATTTAAACTAGAAATACTTCTATTTTTGCTTGGAATTATACGTCACAATGCGTTGCATTTGTTACACATTGAATGTTATAATTAGAATTATTAAATACAAGTGGATCGCGCACTCCCAAGCCGAATCCTCTCATTCGTGTACCTTCGCGTGAGCCACGTATTGTCGCAAATTGAACAGAAAAAAACAACTCGAACTAGTGTTACATAATAAATATGATACATTATTAGGTATATCCGAATTAGTTTACATACACATTCTACTGCTGGATAGAATCTCTCGACCGGGGCACCCTATTGTAGGCAGTATTATTCACTGCTACACTCAGGCATTTTATGCTCTATGTGCCTTATCGCACAACAACTGTAATGCAAATCACAGAATATAATTTGTTAAGCCAATCGACGAACGTTTATCCATTAGCGCCAAGGATCAGTGTAAGCGTGTTTATATTTCTATATGTATGTACGTATGTATACATATTATATGCATTCATGTAGTTATATATACCGCGCGCGCGCGCGC
>NW_017305451.1:18092-18915 GCF_001594115.1 Trachymyrmex septentrionalis
ATATTTCCATACATTTTTATTAGAACACAAATTAAAATGAAATACTACTATTTATTAAAATAACTTATGCTCCAGATAGTAAATTATCACCAAATTTGTCGTATATATTTTTAAACATAATTTAGAATAATTTTCCTGAAAAAAGTAATTCTTTCATAATTTGGTTATCATTTTGAAGATATGTACAAAACATATCTTCTTTAACTTCATTAGTATTGAATATCGTCCCCTGCATCGTATTGGTATTGATATAAAATATAAACATAGCGTGAATTTAACATGAGTTTTAAACGGTCATAAACAATAAATTCACATAATACTGGTGTTTATATCAACATCGACACGGAAAAATTTAATACCAATGATGTTAAATCTACATTCATATTTGTTTTAGAATGCATACACATGTACAAAACATATGATGTACATACATACATACATACACGGAATACAAATACACATATATGTGAGTATGTATTATGGAGATGTTGTAATAAGTAGGATAGATAGGTTAGAGAGAGAGAGTAGGTCGAGGTTGCGCTGATTGACAAGACTGAACATTCAAGGCGCCTCTTCTGCTCGGATTATAAGATCAAAACACAAGTGGCGACTTGTAATGATCGTTAAACTTCAAACGATAATCGCACTCAAGAAATACAAAAAAAGATCTGCTACGACGCAAATCGCGCAAGTGATAATCTTTCATAAGATATAAATTTTCCACAAACATCTACGTCAAATTGTCATCGCGTCGTGAGTTCCGTATATGTAGAATAAGAGTAATCTTTAATTACACTTTCCAATATCGTTGCACTATTTATAT
>NW_017305451.1:19015-25392 GCF_001594115.1 Trachymyrmex septentrionalis
AACATTTATTTCTTATGAGCATGATATGACTGAAATAGTATTTATACATACATATATTCTATACATACTATATTCTATTTTACATATAATATTTGTAAAATGTCAAATCTTTCCAGCTTCATTTGATATCTTTGATAAAATATACTAATATATCTTTTATCTCATATTTATACACTCGATTTTAATATTTTGAGTGAGTTCGACATTTTATTATAGTTTTAATACTATATTAAAAACAGAAGAGAGAGATATAGAGAAATAATGATAATCCCTGACTTGTAATAATAATCAGCATTTAACTCTAGAATACAAAGTGATTATATTATGATTGATTGTGTATATATAATTTGCTACAATTCTTATTTATATATCCGACTAATTTTTTAAAATGTAATACCACTTGGTTTAAATATAACATTTTATTTTTTAGGAAAATTGGTACAGAACTGATATGAAGTTTACCAAGCCTGAAAATTGGGTAATTAATCGCTTCGTTAACATTTCATGCGCTACTTTGTATATAGATATCGAATTGATCCGTATTTCTAGAGTTAAAATATGTGTTAACAAAACACTTAATCTTGATGAATTTTAAAAGTCCAAAGGTGCTTCTATAAATTCACTACATTTCGAGGTGAGCGTGTAAAATCGCAGAAGCTAGTGTGACATATTAACACGAGAGGCATATTGATGTAACGTGAGGAATGCAATGTGTTGTTGAGAGAATTTTTTTGTTCCATGTAACGAGAAGCTCGAGAATTTTGCGAATATGCAGAAAGAGGATACAATAATGCCGGAATTCTTATCTGACTCGAGTGGCCCAAACAAACTAATCATTTTTCTTTATCTCATGCGTTTCCCCCTCATGCGGGGGAATACGGTATGACACATGTATTTATTATCGTTCGACTGCAATTGTCCAAGCCAGTAACGCGTAGTTCATCATTATCATTATGTTTTTGCACCTTATTATTTTTACAAACAAAAAGTTTTGCCTATGACTAACCGGTTCAAACTTTTATCGCCATAAGTAGGTATCATTTATCCGATGACGCATTCCCATCGCTACATCTTCTACACACATGGTATCTAATAGATATGCAATTGCGACAAACATCGCATGAAATAATAACATTCAGCAAATACCAGTTATTGTCGTAACATATAAGCGCTAAATTCTCGTCCGCGTAATTAAGATGAAAATTGTATTCTCCTATAATGGTCGCAATCTTACAATTTTTTACATTGTGCATTATAACATGCTGTCGTCATTACTTCCTGACACTGTTTGAACAACTGACATATGTTTATAACTTATTTTATCTAGAAAAAGATTCATTTTGTTCAGAACTGATTCTATTATATAAGAGAAATCTTTCTCCGAGGATTAGGATGAGTATTGGATCGGAAATTGAGAGAGAAAGAGGGAAGCGCCAAACGTTCAGAGGCTGCAAATAATTGTACGATTATTATTCCATACAAATTTAACAACAAAAACTTTACGAGAAGAAAGCGCGCGTTTTCAACAAATCGCTCTATTATACGAAATTTTTTTTGCAAAATGCAAAATTCGGAGGGGAGAAAAGGGGGTTGATTTGCGCGCGAAGACTGTTTACGATCCGCGACTGGGTCGAAAATATGATGACGCGCGATCAGTAATTATTTTCCTAATATAGCGACGTACCGTCGGGATGCAATTCAAGCCTGGACGAGTCGAGTGATGAGAGCGATGTCATATCGCGAGCTAAATGCAGTTGATAAATCCGGGAGTAGTAGGCTAGAGAAAGAGGGAGGCGCGACACAATCGGAGATGACACTTACCGTCGAAGTATTGAGAGAATAGCACTCTGGTGTACGCAGTCATCGCGCTGCC
The DNA here is from genome assembly GCF_001594115.1 of Trachymyrmex septentrionalis. Taxonomy (NCBI): domain Eukaryota; kingdom Metazoa; phylum Arthropoda; class Insecta; order Hymenoptera; family Formicidae; genus Trachymyrmex; species Trachymyrmex septentrionalis. The sequence continues at coordinate 20,889 of NW_017305451.1, forward strand.
CCAGCTCGGATTTTCAATATTATTACAAGTGCCGTCAATACTGCGGTATTTGGACTTCTCATCGCATTCTATGCTATGCACCGCCGCACAAGATTTACCAAGCGGAGTATCACGCAAGCCTAACGTCGATATGTAGCGAGCACAGTCGTTTTTATCTAAGCCAAATCTGCGATAAAATCAATAGCGCAATCAGACATCGATTGAATTTTAGCTTTTAATCAAAGAGCGCCGATTCAAAAATCAATGATCACGTAACAGCAATAGCTAGCTAATATCGATTGATATAGCGAATTATTAGTGTAAATGGCTGGTCCTCCTATTACTTTAAAAGTGATGTAACGATTTAAGAAACGTAATTTTAGAGTTATTATATTATTGCGTGAATGGGCTAAGGAAACATTATCCTAACAATCTTAAGTCAACTAACTTAACTTCATAAAAATAATAAAAAACTTTAAAAAAATGGTTTAGAAAAAAACTCGTCAAAATCATCACAATTTAAAAACGCATTTTATTATTAATCTTTAAAAGATTAATAAGATTAGAAATCTTTAAAAGATTATAAAATGAAAACGACAAAAAGATATATAATCATATTAAGTATGTATATGTATTTTGATATTACTTAATTAGTTATTAATACCTTTAAGCAAAACAAAAAAACGACATCAAAATGACATCTAAAATAATTCTTCGAATAAAAGTTAATTTTTTAGTTTTTGATCAGTCATGATTTATTTCAATATCTTTGATATTATCGCGTCATTGCTATTGTTTTGCTTGGATCATTTTCTGTTAAGTTGAAAAATCATTTTTCCTCTTTTCTGGGAAATTTAATTTTTTCAGTTGTATTATTTTTAAAGTAAGCATGTGTGTGATATATTAATCACACAAAAAAAGTGATATATTATAAGATATATATTATATACACGATGATTTAAGTAAAATATCAGATTTTGATAAGTAATAATGAGATAGTTCAAGGTAATAATTTGAACAAAAAAGTAATTTTAAGTTTGATTTTATCTATTCGAAAACGTACCTTCGACAGTTTTGGTGCACGAGATACGATGATGCCTTCGTTGCCACAATGGCATCGATGCTCCTGTCGACAGCATCCGCAGAAGGATAAGAATTCCAAAATTGTTTCTCGGCCGGACTGCGTGTCTTGAGTTCAACTCCGGCGTTCGCGATATTGTTCTCAAGGGTGCTCATGCGATCGATTAACATTTGCGCAAACGCGATCGAGTTGTTCAGAGTTGTCCCATCGATTTTGGGAAATCTTCGATTTTGAAAACGACCGGTATCCACGATGGCTTCAGAACCATAATTGGATGGCAATCCTGAAAGTACTTATTTAAAATATTTCGGAATAGTAAATGATGCTGTTTAATTTAAAACAAGGACGGCTGCAATATATAAAAATATTCTTTAATTAAATTGTCGAAGTATAAGTCCTGATTTAACCTAAGCCTTCGTTTCGAAAATAGACCAGTCAATTTTGACAACATACCTGAACTGTTTCCAAATATTGCTAAATCGACTCGAAACCAAAAATAGATGTTAGACAAAATTATGTTAAAATATAAATAAATTTATTTTTTCGAAAACATACAGCTTTACAGGATAAATGATACAGAACGATGTAACGTATAATGTAATGCTTAAAACGCAATTTGACACGACATGATTATAATCGCAATATTTTTCCCAAATCTTTATGGAACTATTTATGGAAGATGAATCGCTAATAACTTCCTTCCCTCGACTTTCCATATTTTATGTCGTGAAATTTAGACCATTTCATCTGTTTGAAAGGTAGATACTTACCAGTGTAACTGGCAAGATAATTCTGTAGAGATTCAGGCAACTTATAAGTGCTGATCGAATGAGAATGACTCAAAAGTCCCATCGTCTGCAGAGACATCCAAAGGATCGCCAGAGTGGCAACGGAGCCCGCCATGACACCGCCGGCTGTACAAAACAGAATGACTAACTAATATAAGATCGTCAAGACGGACTCTTCTTGCATCCCAATACATGACTCATACTACGTTAAACTTGCATGTGCGACGTAAAGAGAGCGATGCGACTCTCTCGCGAATGAAAATGTTATATTAATATCGCGTGCGGTTCGTCCAAAAGGATGTCACCATATGCCCTGCTTGGCTCCCGTCCCGTTGATAATACCGAATATACACACGTGTGTATAAATAATCATTGATTAATAATAAATAAAAAATACCCCGTTATATTTTTTTACTTTAATGTGTTGTATGTCATAAATGTATAATGGCGTACTTTGCAATCCTTTCGGAAAAGAAATAAAAAAAACATGAACAATGAAAATGAAAAACATAACAATAATTTATTATTATTATTATTATCATTGTCATCATCATTAGCCTCATTATCATTATTATTATTATTATTATTATTATTATTATTATTATCATTGTCATCATCATTAGCCTCATTATCATTATTATTATTATTATCATTGTCATCATCATTAGCCTCATTATCATTATTATTATTATTATTATTATTATTGCAGATCTGTTATTATATAATATGACGTTACTATATTTTCATTGTCATTAAATATGATCCGATAATCAGATTTTGATGTTATCCATATTTTTTATTCATACTGAGCATGAATAAAATCTTTAATTTGTTCGAATAACACAAAGTTATCCGAAAAAATTAAAGATAATTAAAAAAATGAGATTTTCCACGAGAGGGAAAGTCCTTAATATAACATTAAATTTATTAATTTTTAAATAATAAATACACGCACAATATTTCAATTTGACATTTCGAATCATCATGGTACAGTCACATTTAACATTGGCTTCGTCTAACTCATCACGCGCCATACGTATATGTATCTGGTATTCAGAATAGATTTCTATTTTCTTATTTGTAAAATAAAAATATTCCTTACATTTTCACTGAATATATAATTCTTAAATGCCAAATATTTTAGAGATTTTTGCCGAGACAATCGAAATGCTATTACCGATTTAATATGAACGATCAACGAAAGTTTTCAAAAAATTAGACATAAGGGAAACATTCCACATTAGAAAACAAAACAATCTTTGGTGTGTCATATAATATCGCTTCTTAATAAATTAGGCGGTGTGAATACAAAATCATAAATGAATCGTTTAACCTCGATACGAACTCGTGACAAGATACAGATATTCTATTAAAATAACGATGACACTTCCATATAAATATTTTTAAGAGCAATACGCAAATCTTATAGATTTAAAAAAATGTGCATAATATTTCAATATTTAATAGATTTAAGTTTAGTTAGTTTTTTATTGCTCGTATCTGTAATTTATTAAAGATATGGGCAATAAAGAAATAAAATACTTATTTCTTATCGGATGCTTTGAGTAACAATTAAAACAATAATCAATCTGAGTTCAAATGTCGCGCGTACGAATGATTCATTTGCTTCAACACACACGCACGGAACAACTAATTCTTTTGATGGTCCTCTGCGACCTTCGCGTGTGCTCTCTTGGTTATTTATAAACCACGTTTTAGCGATATTGTTAACGAAATGGTGCATACACGTCTGTGTGCAGTACCTATATTCATATCACATTAATGTGGTAAACATTAAAGCGCGCGGATGTTCACGCGCGTTATACTTGACTATACGTAGATACAGCTAGCTCATATTCGTTATCACTGATAATACTGCTAAAATGTGTTATCGTTGATAATGCCGCTAAAACGCGGTCTATAAATAACCAAAAGGAGAACACACGTGAAGGTCACAGAGGAACAGCAAAGAATTAATTATTTGATATGTGTACGCATCCGTGAGGAAGCGAATGAACCCGCATTCGTACATTTAAACGCAAGTTAGTGATTGTCGTGTCAAAGTATGCGATATAAGAAATATTTTTATTTCTTCATTACCCATATCTATAATTAGTTATACTAGTTATAAATATGGACAATAAAGAACTAAACTGAAATCTAGTGAAATATTATGCACTTTTTTAATTTGTAAGACTTATTATGTACTGCTTACTTTAAAAGTATTTACATTATTTGGAAGTACCATTATTATTTCAATGGGATGCTAATGTATATCTCAAGTTCATTGAAGTCAGACGATTCATTTATGATTTTGCATTCTCATCATATAATATTTCGAGAAGCAATATTATATGACATAACTGTGGAGATCATAGTAACTGACTTAAAAAACTTTATAATATCACCAATATATTGGTTGGACAACTTGTTTTACATTTATTACTTATAATAACCTCACTTGTTTCTTTATGTTTTTATCGCTCTCACGTTTTATTTCCTAAAACTACTATAACGTATCTGTAACTCTAAATAAAATATAATCTTTTCTTTTGTACGAGTATAATAAAGACTTCAATTGACTTTACTACTATTGCCCTTTACTTCCGTAACAACTCAATAATAATCTAGAAAGAATGTTTTATTTTATATATAT
>NW_017305451.1:25492-30031 GCF_001594115.1 Trachymyrmex septentrionalis
TATATATAATGAAACATTCTTACTTCTTCTTTATATATATAAAATGTAGGATGTTTCTTTTATGTCCAATTTCTTGACAGCTTTGTTCAATAAACATTATTCATTAAATTGATATAAGTCAATAATAGTATTTTTCGATTGTCTCGGCAAAAATGATCTCTTTAAAATACTTGGCATTTAAGAACCTTGATATACAAGCAGTGAAAATCTCGATGAAAACGTAAAGGATATTTTTTTTTATCTTACGAATAAGAAAGTAAAAATCTATCGATAAAAGATTAGTCCTTAATTTACAAGTAAAAATATCAAAATCTTATTGATTCGTTATTAAAACGCTTGCTACATACACTAAAGGAAGAGCGCTGCAGCATCAATATCTTATCAGGAGACGTGGTAGTTAAGTTCAGTTAAGTCCGGATCTACAACAGGTATTTTAAGCCTTAAGCCATAAGAAATTGACCAATTACAATCGAATGCGAAAAGAATAACCAATTACGATTCATCCATTTTTTATGGCTTGAGACTTAAAAATCTATTGTAAATTCGAGCTAAGACATGCGCAGCGATACTTGTTCCTTTACGCGAGTCCGCGAGTTCCAGGGGATTCAGGATTGAGATTATTGGATCTCAATAACGACTGAACCGATCAAGTTCTACGTACGCTCAATTGCGTCCACTCGAATTGCGTGTAATAAAAGTGCTTTTATTTTTTTTACGTGCCTTATGAACGAAGATATTACGACGCAAAATCCCGATGTGAAATTTTTAAGATACGTTGTTAGTGTAATCAATCATTCCAAATTAGGAGAAACAATCAAATTTTAACTCTTTGTCCCACTTTAAACGCGTCTCAAATTTTGTTTACCCCAAATAAAGGACATGATTAAAATTACCTCTCTTTTAAATGTAAACATAATAAATGTGAATTAATGAGTGAAAATAGTAAGTGAAAGTTTTTTTTTTGTATAAGTGTGAAATATAATTTTCAATTAATATGTGAAGAATTTTATGATTTTTTAAATTTTAAAATCCAGATATTATTCATAAAATACAATTAGTAGAGAGACATAATTTAAAAAAATAAAATGTGGTCTCGTAACTCGATATAATTTTTGTTGCGATATATGTATGTTATATTATAAATTAAGTTATTTATTATTAGTTATTTACAGATATAATAATATAATATTGTTTATATGTGTTTTGTTAAAAAATTATTGTTTTAAATGTTTATCTATTAAAATTTAATTACAACAATGAACATTAATTTTTTTAATGTTCCTCTTTGCTCCTTTAAGGAGTTGATCACCTTAAATTCAACATGATAATTATCATGTTGAAAAGTCAAAATCAAATTAATGATTAATATTAATTTCTTATTATAGATTTCTGTTTTCTTATTCATTAGATAAAAAATATTTCCTACATTTTCACTGAATGTTAAGGTTTTTATAAAGATGCCAAATATTTCAAAGAGGTTTCTTCCATGTAATCAGAATGCTGTATCGATTTAATGAAATTTATATTAAAAAAAATTTGGAACAGAAAGTGGAAGAGAAATTAAAGAGCCATGTGATTGCCGTTTCAAACAATTTTACATGATTACATTCCAAAAACAAACTTAAATTTATATACGTATATCCAGAAAGAGAATTGCAAGGAAAATAAGACAGCGGTAGACACAAAAACTACTTTCTAATTAAAAGGTTAAAAAATATTGTTTGCTGATATGCATCAGAATTATATATATTAACAATATTCCATTAAGTTTCTGATAATATTCATTACATTATAACATATTATTGGATTTCCATTCTAATAATATTAGAGCTAAAGTGCTTTTCATGTTATTTAATCAAGGTACATGTGAATCAGATTTCTTATAGTTTTTCTTAAGCCAAATACAATTGTAAAGAAAGAGTATTTTTATATGGTTCAATAACGTGTATATGTATATGCAAATATTGTAGTACACAACAGTCAACGCGCAACATTATCATAGAAGTCTTTTCTATGCGTATACTGCGAGCAGCGTAAATCAACGTGATTACAAATATAAGATGTACACTTTCGAGTGCACAGCAGTGATTGCGCCGCTAGTATTAGTATAATATATTCCGATAAATAAGAAACTCCAGCTCGCTAGAAATGACTAAAATAAAAACGAAATCACATTTTTTTAAATTTTCTTTAGAAACATGTGCATGTTCGCGATTGCTAAACCTGAAAATAATCACTTAGCATTTTTTACAATTATGTGCTGATTTTTACACCCCCAATTAAAAATCATTATTATTAATTACATGTACAATACATATTCCTAATTGTTCTATAATATTGTTAGTAGATATTGAATAAGAGAAAAGATCTCTATAATCTATTATAAGATACCGAGTTCGTTTTGGGTAAATGCTAGAAATGTATGGGCAGAATTAAAAAAATAATAATAATAGATCATTTTGAAAGGAATTTAATAAACTTTAAGATACTTAGTTATGTAAAATTTAATTCAAACATCTACTATTTTTTTCTAAAAATTAGAATAAAAAAGTGAGTAAATCGCAAAGTCAAAAAATTGTGCTCATAATATGAGATATCCCGACAAATCGATAATAAAAAGTGCAAAGTACATCAATATTGTAATTCAAACTTTACTTAATGTTTCTAAAATACAAACAAACACAGCCAATGTGCGTGCAAAATGAGCATGTGATACATTCCACCCAAGATTCGTTTTCAGGTAGTTGGTACCAAGCATCGCAAAAACAGGCACTCAATGTTCATTTCAAATATCCTTTTTATTACTGTAATAACAACATTTATACAGCAACGATTGTCATTCGGACACATAGTAGTATAAGTTACTTCGTATTAAAAGTACCCTGAGTATCTCATATATATTATGAATTTCACGTCTTACGATTTTATGATCATCAAATCTAACTTCTATAATTAAATAATTCAATATATCTCGTATTTTTCTATTAATATGATCTTACTTTATCATTATATGAATTTATTGTCAAATATTTACTTTATTAAATAATAAATAAGGCTTAAAGACTCATCTCAATGAAACTTGAAGACATCTAAATTCTAAAATCTTTTTTTTACAACGACTAAAGACACGATCTAATAATGTTCCATTAAATAGTTTCCAACACAAGAGCAATAAATTCATAGTGGAATCAGATAGATTATTTATTAGTTTATTTATCACTGCTATCTCATATTAGGCGCCTATCTTATAATAAGGGATTTTCTTACACACACACACACGCGCGCGCGCGCGCGCACACACACACTATTATTATTATTATTATTAGAAGTTATAATGTAATTATGTATTACATATAGGTTTATTTAATGTTTTCTCGAACACCTAAGGAGAGATATGGATTTTTAATTGGTAAAAAGTATTACAGCATAGCAATATTATAGTATAACAATCTGTGTTACAATTTCTTACTCAGCAATGTAATTGTTACACAAAAAATTGTGTATTTGTATTAGAAACGATCCACCTGATCACGTTCTGTACATTTAACAGTTTGTGTTGAATTTTTTAACACGTTCGAATGTTAATTTAACATAATGTGATTATGTTATTTAAAGATTTTGTATGAAATTGTGATATTCAACATTTTTCAGTATCAAAATGACACAATTATGAGTAAGTAAACAAGTAATATAAAAATAATGTGTTTTAAAACATAAATTCTGAATGAATGAAATACGTTTTATTTAACATATCATAAATGTCAATTTTCTGAAAAAAAATTGTCTTTGAGAGAGACAGTTTCTTTACAAACTCTGTCGATATTACCTTTTTTTTGTATTTATTTTCTTACACAAATATGAAATTAATCCAAAAATTTGAGTGGAAATGTTTGTGATATGCGGTTTATGTTAAATTCGTCATATTTTTTTCAACAGTGTACGTACATGTGTTTATTATATTTATATTGTTCAATAAGAAATTATAACATTGATATAAAATGTTCATATTTATATTCTGCAGTATTGTAATTATAAGCTTGAATTTCCTCGTTTCTAAGCTCAAAAATTATTATCAGATAACTATTTCTGTATTAATATACAATACTATATACTTATATACTGTATAAATAAAGATGTTCAAGTTAAAAATGTCTCAACATACGTTAATTATATTATTACGAATATAAAACTCGTGTAAATGTTATTTCATATATACAATTTCTATTACTATATCTTTTCCTAGAGGTGTCTAGGTTCTCGATACATTCAGATTCTAGATGTACATTGACAAATCATTACCGGACACATGATCCATGGGCTTTTCTAATCCGTGCATTGCATAGGCCCAACGATTATTGTCGACCGGTGTGATGAGAAACATTCTCTGATATAGCCAGATGAAACAACGGAATGTAATCTTTGTTATGATCACGTATTAATCAACTCGTCAGCACGATTCGCTCTCGTATTATAGCACAGATTTATATTCTATTTCACTGATTTTCGTGAATTTGCCGGTTTGAACGGAGACAAAATATG
>NW_017305451.1:30131-33477 GCF_001594115.1 Trachymyrmex septentrionalis
TACAGATTTATATTCTATTTCACTGATTTTCACTGATTTTCGTGAATTTGCCGGTTTGAACGGAGACAAAATATGAAACTCACGAGAATCGTAACGCGTCACTAAGTTAGCACACCTGTGTCAAGTATACGTGAGTCGTGAGGAGGTGAACGCGTGGCGACCGATAAAGACGAACTTCGAGGATGGCAATATACAACGACGGAGTTTCATGTCGCGAATACACGGATACCCTCTCCATTCCATTCTTCCTATCTCTCTCGCAAGCCTGTCGGTGAACCTTCCTGCTATTTCATTCATTTATTTATTTATATGTCTCTGTCTCACTTTTCAGGGTCGACATGATTTGACCTGAATTGAAATATCGACTGAAACTGATAATACCTGATAACTGTTTAAGCACTTGAATACGTGCTCATTTTTTTGACATACACAAGTAATATCCGATAGTCTGGATAATTGAAATAAATTAAATACGAATACTCATATTTTAGCTACACTATCTGAATATCCAGGAAATAACGATAATCCAGGTATTTCGGATGTCTAGACATTCAAACAAAACAAAAAGTCATTATGACGTCAAAATAGCTCTAAAATTACTTATTAAAATTCATTTTTCGGTCAGAATTCTTGAATTTATTGTAACGTCATTTTGACATTATCTTGGTGTTGCTCTGTTTGAGATATTCCCTAAGCAGAACAATAACTAATGCAGAACATAAGTTAAAAGTAATGTTACATTAATATTGTAATTTTCCACTTAATAATATAAATATAATATAACACATTACTATGTACATAATAATTATATCATTGAGTAGGAAATTATAACATTGACGTAATGTTATTGTCAGTTTGGGTTTTTTGTAGCTTCAATAAAACAGCCTTCAATAAAACAGATAGTTAGATAATGTAATTTGAATATTTGAATAAGGTTTTGTACTACGACGATTACCTCCACATTCATCCGGATGACTAATCAGATAACTAAAATTATTGAATTTAAATCACTAGACCTATTAGATTCTTGTTTTCAAAAGATAAGGAGCCTAGTCCTCTGACATCCTAGATACGTTACTGAATGCTCCGCACGCATTTGTCCATCTTCCTTCTTCTCTCGCTTATCCACGTACTCTGTATTCGTTTTCTCATACACTCAAATCGTCGTTCTCTCTCTCTCTCTCTCTCTCTCTCTCTCTCTCTCACTCACTCACTCACTCACTCACTCACTCACTCACTCACTCGCTCGCTCGCTCGCTCACTCACTCTCTCTCATTCAAACGATCTCTCTTGATCACGTGCACATGTTACGCACATTGATTCCTCAAAGATTGTCCAGCTCACTCACTCCCTTCGCTCTTTTCATTCATTTCGCTTTACATGACGGCTCGCTCACGTATCCATTGGTTCGCTACTTCCCCACTAAGAGCAAGTTACCTTATTTAACTCGAAAAAAAAATTCTATCACTCGGTGAGCACGTGCTCGTCCACCTCCATCTCTTCACCGCGGCTCGTTGTACGCCGGCTTTCAGAGCGTTGCCGTTAAGTTGTTCTTTCGATAATACCTCAACTCTTTAATGCGCACTTCTATTAACATAGTACAAATTTAAATGTTTGATATTTTACATTTTAAAATATCTATACGTTTAATATTTAAAAAATACAAATATATCTAAAAATTTAATCCAAACAGATCTTTGTATTTTGCTTATCTTGATATTTGATATTGCAATTGTAACGCTGCCCAAATGTTTTTTTATTTATTATTGTTTTCATATATAATTAAGGAATCTTCTTTATTGTTATCTTTGTATTTAAAATTGTAATAACATTTTAAATTTGCTATCTATTATTACTTCTATCAAATTAAATTATAAATCTTATCTAAAATAGAAAAAAAAAGAATAAATAGTAAAGTACGGTCACGATGATAAATTTATATGCTAAATTCTTCCTTTGTAATTTCTAAAAAAGTACGTCACTTTTATCGTAAATAAGATTCATAATCCAACTTCGATATATGTATAATAACAGCTCGAGCATGTAATAACAACTTTGTACAAAATCTATAGCTTTGGTTCGAACATAAAAAGAAAATTGAAAATTGTAAAATTCATGCAAAAGTATTATTAATTACCAAGACTCACTCTGACAAAATATAGTCTTCTTTGCTTATTTTTTTTTAATACAAAGAAAAATGTTTCATTGATCTTTATGTTTTTATAATCATTCCCTTATTTCGAAAATGATACATGTCAAAAAATGTAATTTTTCGAGTTATTACCATGAATAAGTTAAACAAACATTGCTGTATTAATCCATTCACAAGGGAATCAACTTAACTAACTTAATTTAAAAAATCGTCAAAGATTAAAAAAAAGATTCACAAAAATCCTCACAATTCAAAAAAAATGATTTTTTAAGAGTTGTAAAATGAAAATGATAAAAATATGGTAGTGTTAAGAATATATATATTATATATATATATAAATATATATCTTTTCTCTTACATTATTTGATTAGTCAATTTTCTGTCAAGTTGAAAAATAATTTTTTTCTCTTGCCTAGGAAATTTTATTTTTTGTGTCACTTTTCAAATACGAGAGTAATACATTTAAGATTTTAATTTATCTTGGGTTTCTTTTTTAATATAGAAACCTATAGATCTTCTCTACTGTCGTACAATTCTCTACTGTGTAGGTCTCCCAGTACTTTTCCATTACTTTCGCTGTAGAAATATACAAGGTGTCCCGAGAAACATAATATGCATGCATACAGTTAAAATATAATGCTTTTATTAAGTATAAATGGAATTTTTCTTTGGTAAAAATAGAAACAACGATACATATTTTTAATCTTAATAAACAAACTGTAAAAATAGTAGTATCATCTTTAAAAAGGATACGTTCAACTTCTACATTTGGCACCGAGAAAAATTGCTCCGCTCGTGTATAATATTCACGTAACTGATTTAACAAACCCATAAATAAATTGTTAATACAATTTATTAAATTACTATTGAGTGATTTGCACGTAAAGCAACATATTATTGTATTCAAAATTTGTGTTTATATGCGTGTGCAATTGTCATGTAAAGCCGCATAAAGACTCGATTAAAAGACCTTATTACCAATGAAAGAATAATAACATGATAAAGTTCTGGCACTCATTTGATTAAGCTGATCGATATGATTACTTATACATAACAAATAAAAGTATAAAAACAATTATACAAGTAGCATTCTGTATTTTAATTTTCTATATTTATATTTGTATTTATATTTGTATTTTTCTTAAAATGCTTTAGTATATTAATATGTGTATATATATATATATATATATATAT
>NW_017305451.1:33577-36067 GCF_001594115.1 Trachymyrmex septentrionalis
TATATATATATATATATAGGGGCAATATTAGATTTACTTTTGTATGTAAACTTGTAAATAATAATTCAATGAACTTATTGATAACATTAATAAATATTTGTACTTTGCTTTATCTTCTTACTAATAATAAAGATAACTAGCAAATATCAATTATAAGATTAAAAATTTTTTTTAATATTTTTTATTCAAAACCTTAGCTTGCTCAAATTAGATCAGCGAGTCAATCAATAAGATTGCAATAATTATTATTCTTCTCTCTCTCTCTCTCTCTCTCTCTCTCTCTCTCTCTCTCTCTCTCTCACTCTCTCTCTGTCTGTCTCTCTGTATCTCAGAATTGTAATTGCGATTTTCTCGAAAAACAAATCGGTTTACTCGATCTGATTTAACGGCACAATGTTCTCGACAACTAACAACTGTCGGTGATGGAACTTCCTCGTTATAATGATGGATTCACATGAATAATGCGACACGTCGCGTCGCCAACTTGAATGAATCAGGAATGTGGACTTACCTAGGTATGATTTCTTGCAACGCTCTACTAGCAAATAATTATTTAAGCAGTCAAACACCTCAACGCCCATCTTTTTTCTTCTTGAAATAAACGTCGAGCGGGCCGTGGGCAGCCCTGCCTGCTCGCGGAAGTTTAACCGTCGACAACGAAACTCCTCACGGAGGCACGTCAGTGCGCACTGACAACGTATATAGACACACCAAATGTTCACCCCGGATCAATATAAGTACTCACAGATATTGACTTTCCTCGTTAATGCCCTTTTCCACGCATCCTAAAATCGCGTCGCAAACACGTAAATGACTTCGATATAAATAATAAAAATATAAGGACTCTTCGTAAAATAAATAACAACAAATGAAGGGCGAAGTAAGAGTCAGCGCATTCCTTAAAAAAACATGTAATTAAAGACATAAATTAAAAGTATAGAAAAGATAAAAAATGAAGAAAAGATGTATACTAACTAAAAGAAATAATAACGGTGAAAGGTAAACATTTAGTTTCGGCTACCAGATTGAGCCCTCTTCAGATGTTAACATAATAAAAACAGAATTAAAAAATAATTGTCGCAAAAGTTCGCAGATTAAGAATACACGCAGTTCGATTGAGTCTCGATGTAGAACTCGACATTATTCGTACGATTGAACAGTCAAAAAAAGTGTCTTGTCTCATAGACAAGTTCAGCAAACATATGTAAAAATTCAAAACTAATGTATCCATATAAATATAATAAGTAATATAAACGCATACAGAAGAATGGAATGCAGATGTGAAAAAACGAACATTGTGTATCGACTAATGTGACCGCTCGCTGAAACGCGAATAAATAAAATTGCGAATTTCTTCTGCGTGAAAAATTAAACGTAAACGCTCTGTTCAAATTACGAAGCAGCTGATTCGCATCGACTACTCAAATTCATTTCTTCTACCTTACCGCTATAGGGCAGCTCTCGGAAACACACACAGAGTGCCTCTAAGTATCAATTTATCCTTGTTTAATATTCGATGAATAACAAGGATAGAATGTTATTTGAAGGAATTCAGTGTATATTTCCAAACACAACTTATTGTTAATTCAGACGGCTAAGTTTTTTTTACTTCTCCGTAATTGGTGCATACATTAATGCAAAAGCCAAACCATTCGTAGACATGCATTATCTTTTATATTAATATGTAGATACGTATTAGGGATGTCAATATCATAATACTAGAATTATATATCGATCGATATAAGAACATCATGTCTTAAAATAATTGACTTTAATTTAATAATGGATTTTGTGTTTAATTTCGAGTCAACACTGCCTTTATAAAAACAAAGCATTAATGATTTAATATAATTAAAATAAGGGGATTATAATATAATAAAATTTTTAAGATATAATTTCAACAAAAATTCATTATATTTTCGAAGAAATTAAAGAGAAGTTAGAACTTTTAAGTAATTCTCAAGCTTTCATTAAAAGTTCTACAAAAATTCTCTTCAACTTCTTTAAATAAATAAATAAAAAATTTTTAATAAATTACAAATCTGTGCAAGAAATTTTATATGAAATCAATTCAATCTCGTAATTATCGCAATCAGAAATAAGACTTTTTAGAAAAGAACATCTGATTTCAATGCAGGGTTAGTAAAACAGTTTAAAACATACTTAATTGATGTTTTTAATATGTATTAAACATGTTTTTTTTTATAATATTATTTGAAGCATATTTGAAGCATTAAAAACATATTTAAGAAGAAATATAATGATTTATTCTTAAAAAAAACATTAGTCTTTGCCAACCCTGTTTCGATGTAAGTCAAATCTTAGCTTATTGTTGGAATCTACAATGTCTACATAAAAACAATGTGTTCAGAATATCAACAAGAAGTGATAATTAAGACTTTGGCCGATTACTAGCATGTGATATGAACGTTATAATTAACCATTTTGTGCAATATTTACAAACTTTCGTCTTTTTCCTTATTTCGTTTC
>NW_017305451.1:36167-42472 GCF_001594115.1 Trachymyrmex septentrionalis
CAAAATGGTTATTTTGTGCAATATTTACAAACTTTCGTCTTTTTCCTTATTTCGTTTCGTATTTCTTTTAAAAAATCAATTACATCAGCTATATAATTTTATACTTCTTTTCTCGTTATTCATTCCCTTTTGTGATTTTCATAAATTCGCAAATAGAAATATAATTTCTTCCACTCTGATTTTTAATACTGAAATATATCGATTAAATTGCATATTACAAATCATATATAGTAGCTAATCTTCAGCTGTATGTATTATAAATAAATTTTTTTTAACGACTTTCCTGATTAATAGTAGGAATATATTTATCTAATTGTTTGTCTATATTTCAGTAAAGATTTTGAATTTCTGTAAAACAGAATTTGTGAAAAAGATTGATTAAATCAAAATTCTTTTCTCTGTTAAAAATTATTTTATTCAATCGAAGAACATCAAACCTATCGTAACTAAGAGGCTCCGCACAATAAAAGGAATAAGGAAAAGAGAACAGATAATAAGAATTTCAACCTATCAGAAACTGTGTATTTCACAATACATGATTTTGATTTTAGATTGAAATTCTTATTCTCTGTTCTCTGTTCCTTTGATTGTGCGGAGTCCCTAACGATTACAAAATGAAATTCCTCTAGTAAGAGTTAAGATTTAAGCGGGGAGCACAGACTCTTGCATAACACGTATAACACATGAGGCATAAGAAAATCAGCCAATCAGAATCCTTTATTTCATGGAAAGAAAAGAAATAAAGGACTTCGATTGGTTCATTTTCTTATGCATTACGTGTTATATATTATGCAAAAATCTGTGCTTCCCGTTTTAGAGCTGTCGCACACAAAATTCCGAAACAGTGACTGTAAGAGTACGCTCCCATGCAGGGGGGATGCAGAATTGCGGAACGTTCGTGATTGGTCATGGCTTCATTCCGCTGATTCCGTTCCGCTAAAATGTGTTTTCTTACATCTCATTGAGCGGAATTTGCGGAATGCTCAATTAGCTCTGACCAATCGTAAGTCTTCCCGTAGATCACTTTCATTAGATCTATCAAAATAGCGTTTATTATTGGCTAGCATTGATTGCATATCCGCAAATTCCGCCCAATAAAACATAAGAAAATGAATTTCTCCGGATCAGAAATTACATATAAGGAATATACATATAAGGGCATTGCTCCAACCTATTTTGATTTTGATTTACATTTTTACCTTTCTGTATACTATTATATACGACATTGATCGTGTTCTGATTATATTAACCTCCGTATTTATCTGCAGACTTCATTAATTATCTTCAGGATTATGTTCAGATTCCCACCCGAGTGCTACTCAGGTATCACTCCATT
The DNA here is from genome assembly GCF_001594115.1 of Trachymyrmex septentrionalis. NCBI lineage: Eukaryota > Metazoa > Arthropoda > Insecta > Hymenoptera > Formicidae > Trachymyrmex > Trachymyrmex septentrionalis. The sequence continues at coordinate 37,504 of NW_017305451.1, forward strand.
TTTGTTATTTACCAAATGTTAAACAAGAATGACATAACACCCAGAAAACACTCAGCGAAAAGTAGGGGTGATTTGAGAATTTGAGCACACTCTAAGACAAGAGTGTCCTACAAGTATTGGTTACAGCAAATAGTAACGTAAATATATCAGATTTAATATGAATTATCTATATATACATACATATATATATTATATATACATATAATTATATATAACTAAAATATACGTACATAATAATGATAAAAGGTATAAAATAAATATCTTACCAATATCTAAGTCCCGACCTGTAAAACTTAATAGATAATTAAATATTCCTTTGAGTTATGTTTATACTGTTATAACAATTATGTTTATACTGTTTATAACAGACATAATCTAAAATTTAAATTTTTGTATAGATGCACGTCAAACATGCTGGGATAGCACAGAAAGTCTTTAATGCGCCAATACCATCCATTCCACCCGGTTCAAGGAACCGGATGGATAGAGTAGGAATCTGAACGTTTCATCTAAACGCCCAATAAAGGCAATCCAAAAAGAAACGCTTTCTGGGTGTGCCCGAGGCACATGGGGAATCAGAATGCAGCCCAAGTGAGAATCCGAACACGCCTCATCATGTTGATTAATCATGCACTTGTAGAAAACAGTTTTCTTTGTTAAAATCAGGTTAATGAGATTAGTTTTTATAAGTATATATACATATACGCACACACCCAAGCATCGGCGAAATCTGCAAAAGAAATGAATTTGCGTATAACAGAAAACGGCGGAATCGGTGAAATAAAGCCACGACCAATCACGAACGTTCCATAGTTCCGCATATTCGCAGTTCCGCATCCTATGGGAGCGCGCCCTAATGCTTAGTTCATACTGAAAGCAGCAAGTGTCAAGCAGCAGAGCAGCAACCAATCAGCAAGGCGGTGTTTTTTATGCCACTATAAATATCACCTCGCTGCAACTCTGCTGTTTGACGCTTGCTACGTTTAGTTTGAACTAGGCATAAGACGCAAACCTAAGTCGATGAGCCAGTGGTCTAGTTTCCATCAAGAGTTTAAACCGGATCAGAATGTAAGACCAACTACAGTCGAGCATTTCCCTGTCGTTTGACTGTAACTCAACTGTAGTTGGTTGGTTCTTACATTCTGATCCGGTTTAAATCTTCGATGGAAATTAGGCCAATCTCAAGCAATAGGTGCATTCAGGACGATAACCACTGAACGCTCAATATGCTTTTTTATCTGATTGGCATATTCCATTAGATGCTAAAATATAGACCAATCAGATAAAAGAGCTCACTGAACGGTTGTCGTTCTGAATGCACCCAATGTCTTAAGATGCTGATACGACTCTCTGATTGATTTCATGACATCTCAAGCACTAGCTTAAGCGCGGATCGTCATACGGGCAACAGCGCTTTGACCGAACGCAGATTGGTAAAAAACGGATGATAGGGGTAAATTTTACCCCTACAACCAGCTTTTCATCAATCAGCACTCTGTGTCAAAGCGCTGTTGTTGATGAGGATCCGGGCTAAGACCATCTCGAATCTTGAGCAAAAAAATATCTATAGATTCCGCCCTTAGAAAAATCTTACTTGGAAAGAGTAAAAATCCGCTACTCTTGTTCAAGAGTAAAAATTTTTCACTCTTTTTTTCAAGACTGGCCCCAAAAGTTTAGAAATCGAGTATGTCATCAAAGTCTATATTGTTCTAAAGTCTTTATTGTTCCACTAAGCTGCAAAAGCTAAGCATTTATCTCGCTTATATTTTATTTATTAATACTACAATTAAATATATTGACAATCAGAAAATTCAATTGCTCTTTTCTGTATTGTGTCATCCAATTTAAATAATTCACATATTTTACATTGTTTATTTACTTGAAAAAGATTCGTGTAAACTTAATTGCAGTACATAAAATTTTACGTAAACGTTATCTTGAAATATACGGCACAATTTTGTTCCAACCGTTATAAACTAAAAATATCGATATAATAACGTTCTATAAGGGCAAATAGAGATATAGGATGATAGAAAATTTCTATCATCCTGTATCTCATCTATATTTACATTTATAGAACGTCCAATTTTTTAAATTTTTAAGGAAATAAAGAATTTTTATTTTCAATTGTACAATATCCGTATATTATTTTGTCTCTACGTCAATAAGACTATTTCATTTTATACAAATAAACTGTATAATTTTTGTATTGCAAATACATACTGTCATTTAATATATAACAGCTGTACATGCCAAGAACAAATATTTTTAATTTTTCTTCATTTTTGATACAAAACCGGTTTATCCAATAGCCTTTTTTATGCATATCTTTCACACTTTAAGGAAGACCGTTTGTATTATCGATTAAACTATTCCAAATTCGGTAGTAGTGACATCTTTCATTCATTTTTATACTTATTATGTATCGCTGTGTCTCTCTCAAACGCATTCATCTGTCTTTATCTAACATATTGCAACGCTATTTCTTAGAAAATCGAACACCTACTATATTGCTTTGTTTACCATTTCGAGTCTTTTGCTCAGCGTTCGTATACACGTCATTTGCAAATCAATATAAATCTTTCTTTTTAATCTTTTAATCTTAGTTTCATAAACTCAATATTGTTTGTGCATGTCATGCATTGAGTGGTACACTATCGTATCGTGTGGTCCATATAAGCTATAAAACTTTTGTATTAAGGAAACATCAGGCAACAGCTCTATGAATTAAAAATCCCTTATGCTATATGGGATATAATTAATTTTTGACTATGAGAATTAATTCAGAAGCGACGCATATTATGCGCTGATTTTTAGCACGAATTGATGATTTTAACTCTTGGACAGATGTAAAAAATAGCTTATAAATTACAATAATTCTGACTTGATTATTTTATTTATGCGTTATTTCAATCGATCGCAAATTCGGATTTTGACATAATTTCTGGCAAAAAAAAACAGATTTTTTTTTATATTATAAGTTAATATAAAACAATATTAATGAATAACGTTTTTGCCTATATTTTTTTAGTAAATTAAATAAATTTAAAAGAAACAAAAGAATATTATATTAATTCAAAGAATGATGTTTTTTATTTTTTAAAAAAAGATCCCAACTTTTTTTACTAAGCATTTCAGAACTACCAGTGTTCCGCTGCACACGTGTGTATTTTTATTCGATACGTAATAACAATGTAATAGCTCATTTCTTAATATGAGCAATCGCATTCAACTCCAAGTACTTGAAGGTATTTGAAGCGCATTCCATTAATATATAACCAAGGATACTTACGCAAAATGATGTTTAATGACCAATATTTTTGCGAGAAGACCCGATATTGACGACAGCAAACTGTTCACTTTGTCAAACAATACAGCTACTTTATATTGAACAATACAATTTTCAAACTCGCATTGGCAACGTCGCCTCCCTTTTTCTCTCAAAAACAACTGAACTTATCTTGAGCTTCAGATAACAGATGAGAAGATGACTGTTTTCCACAGTTATTTTGGGTCAATCCTTACTCCTGATCAAAGAGTTTATCACGTCTTACGATATGGTCACGCGTTTATATAGCCCCAAGAAATCACATTCTGACACAACAAATTGGCAAAAGAAATGTGTATGGTTAGTAGAGAGGGTGATACGATTCGCAGAAGCAACTGCATCAAACAAAGATCCAATCATTATGAATTATTTATAAACGGACAGTGTCATTGCAAGATGTATTTCGCTAAAAATGAGAATTTTCATTTAATTAGTACAGCTGTTATATTTCAGTTAATATATCTAAATAAAATCAGCTAACTATTCCGCGAAATTTGTTCTGTCAAAAGAGATATCTTTAAGAAAAAATATTATTTTTAGAAAATAGCCATTATAATTGGCATTATTGGCAATTTATTAACAAAAAATAAAATGGATTGTGTTTATTTCTCAAAATTATTTTACTTAAAAGGATGTGTAATAATTAAAGTTTATTATCTTAATAATAAACAAAAATAAAAAATTATATTCCTGGTATCACAAATCATACAGTTAAACATGAATACGATTATTTTCGAGAAGCTCTTTTGTTTATACTAAAAGAAACGTTACTGTTTATTTCTACAAATAAGACTTTTTTTTATATTTTTATATTACATTATATCTTTCGTGTACGAATACTTTTTACATTTACTATAAATAAACATTGATGTAAGATATTTTTTATGAACTGTATCTCATTTGTATAATAAGAAGTGGAGCAATCGGAGGAAAAACTGTTACTATGAGTATCCTGCTTTTGCTGGAAAATGAGTATTCGTGAAATCCTACATTTAATTAATACTTATTGTATTCTCTGTCACAGCGAAGAAATATGTTATTAAAAAACGAAGATAATAGGAACACATAATAGGAAAAAGAATATATTTTTTATTTTGCCAATGCGATTTATTATTCCAGAAAATGAAAAAGAGCGATGCTCTTCGCGATCCATTTTACGACGTATTCAAGTGCGTAATCAGTAACATATATATCAGTGACGAGGCCAACGATCCTTTAACCTACGATCTTAGAAATTGTTTTCATTCGCGGTACAAAGTCTTCTTACGATTTGTATAGAAAAACATGCGCTCTTTCGTAAGTTAGTATATTATACGATGTGTATGTGTAAAGCAAATGATGTCTGCAGTGAAAGCTGTTTGTACGTGTTACTGATTTCGGACAAAAATTAAGCGAGATTTATTACAATTTTTTGTATTTCTTGGAATACAAATTCTTGAAATCGTACTCGTACTGTATCTCTTTCCGATTAATTATCTTCTGAGACATGTTTAATTTAATTAACTTATCATTGTCTGAAATAATTATGAAGAAACTATACTTCTTATTTATTCTTCTATGCAAAACAGAAGATAACTTTTCTTGTTTATTTAATTTAGTTTATATCGCTTTTATATATATATATATATATATATATATATA
>NW_017305451.1:42532-48305 GCF_001594115.1 Trachymyrmex septentrionalis
ATTTTTTGTAACAAATATCTAGCCAATGTAGTCGTAAACATGCATGAACAATCGTTTCAGAAGTTAAAAAACGTTAGATAAATGTTAAAGAAAAAGAAATAATACATATACTCTTCTCTCTCGCAAGATTTTCATAAAAACATCTTATGATGTGATTCTCATTAACTTACATGTGGATATAAAATAAAATTTGCAATATAATCTACATTTGTAAGGGTTATTTAAAGTAATCTCATTTTAAGAAAAATTAGGACATTCTGATCTCAAAAATAATTTTTTTCAAAATTAACTTTTTTTTACACTTAAGTTAATTTAATCTTAACTTAACTTTTATTAAGTTAATTCTTTATTTTTTTAACTTTCAACTTAATTTTATTAGTCATTTTATAAGTCATTAAATTTAATTTAGTTTAAAAAAAAACATTAACTTACTCAATCCTAATATATATATATATATATATATATATATATACATACATACATACATATATATATATATGTGTGTATGAAGACAAAAGTATTTTTTTCATAAAACCAAATTATTAAGTCCATCTTTTTTAATCTGAATTGTTGCGTTCTTATTAGGTAATAGTGTCACATTATGAACACTTTCGTTTAGGAAGAATTAAAATTAAAAAATTGAATAGGTATTGCAGCAGTAATATTAATAAAATCCACTATTGAAGCTGTGGTAATTAATTAAAAGTGAATTAAATGCAAAGCGAGCAAGTGATAATATAGAAGTGACAAGATCGATTTTTCCATAGATGATAAAAAAAAAGGTATTGCATGCGTTACCATAAGTTAATGTGCTGTAACATATACTTCCTGTCTTGTAAATAATTCATATAGTATGAGCAAATTTGTCTTAATAGTTTCATCAGAATTGTATGCTGTAATTTTAATTTTGTGTGATTCTGTATATGAAGAAAACACATGGTATTCTTTTTCTAACAATTACAACACTGGCCGAGATTGTCATTTCATAACATGATCATCGGTTAATCGGTTCCAAAAACCAGAAGGTCAAATGTAATTAAAGCGATGCGTTTTAAAGCCGCCTATTCTGTGCCTCTTTGCAAATCACGATAAAATATACATGTATCTTTAAATTTGTTTAATTATGTGGCTGATATTAGCTTTATTATCTTTTACTATTATCTTTGATTGATTATTCGACTATTGATACTTTTAGCTGATGTTGTACAGACAAAACGCTCCTTAATCAAATACGAAATCTTATTTCGATACAAAACACCTAATAACGTCTTAATGATATAAATGCCTATATTTACATTTATACGCGCGATCGCGATAAGTAGGTATTCATAATATTTCTGCAGAATAATTAATATTAATATAATGCAACATTATTTCTTGAAAAGTCTGCTCCTAGATAAATGTAAATTCATTGACACTTGAATTTGCAGTGATTCGTTACATTTGATTCACAGTAGTCTACCAAAAGCCGCGTGTCGCCTCGACGAATCACGCATTCTTGTACGTAAAGATAAGATTGTAATTTGTTACCATAAGACAAACAGTGAATATAACGACTTTATGTGCAAAGGAATTTGGAATTTCACGTCACATATCATATACTAGTATAATTTACATATTAACACTGTTTTACTCACATAAAGTTAGCAATATACAATTCGTTCTCTTGTGGGGCTGGTTTATCGATCACTTTATCTCGCTTTCAAGACAGTTTGAGTAGAAGCTGCGGTAATTCACGCATTTTTGTTGTATTCGTAAAAGTATATATAGTTGGTTGTCATTGGCTTTGTTTATCGAATTGTGATAGTACAGGACACTAGAGCGATATACGGAACATATATGACGTGATGCCGATTTGGCATTATTTTTGCGATAACACTCAGGAAAGGTGAAACCATAAAGAGAGAGGAATGATGATAGTGCAATTCCGAGCAGAAAGATACCGACGAAAATAAAACGTACGAAAGATGTGATCTATGACACCTTGTTATTATATAATTTCTCCCATTTGTACACGGAAAGAACAATTTTGCTAAAGCATCTAAAAAGTTAATTGTAGATATAGAATATGTACATATATATATAGTAACGCATAAGTTGTTCTCGTGACAGACCAATTTACGAGTGTTATAGCAAAAATCTTATCTGACAAGAGCGTGTTCAATTTTGCATGAGACAAGCAAAGGAGAAAGATAAATTATAATAAATATGTCTTAACATACAAATGCGTTAATGACTGTATTTCTCGAGTGTTCTTTATGAATCGCGTAGGACCCTCGAGCAGGGATTTAGACTATTATAAATGTGCTAACCAGTGAAATATATACGATTTATATAAATTCTATGAATTAAAGTATTAAATAAATATTTCTCTGCTCTATCTGGCAGACCACTTGCAAGCAATTACAAAGAAATGCCGTAAAATTTTCCTAATGAATATGAAAGAATTATATTCACGTGTTATCGTGCGAGTGTGGGTATGGGAGATGACTTTTCTTATTGATTTGCGAAAAAATTGTACAAATTCTTTCCGGCGGAACCTATTTCGCCCCACCGAATAACACGACTGTCGCGACGATCATCGTCTTCTTCACACTTCTTTCATGCCGACTACATTTATGTAGGAAATCGATTTAATCAGTTAAAAGATTGTCGCGCTCCATTCTGCATGTGCAACTGAAGAAGAATAGCTAAAGAACATTTTTCTCAAGGTGCATGCACAACAGCGAAGAATAAGAATTATCGGTGTGGTGGTGATTCATTGGAAATTCAATTTACTGCGTTCCAAATCGCTATATATCTATCCAAATATTTCACGAGGGAAGAAATCATTTGACAATAATCAAAAATATTTTAATGAAACCTAAAAGTAAGTTATCGTCAAATTCTCTATTCCTAATATTTTTGCAAATTTCAAAACTTTCAAAAAATTCGAAAAATTTTAAACGTATCGGATCAAATATATCTATTGAAAAATATGAAAAATATAGAAAAACGTTTCTGCAAACAAAAGTTACATTGCTTGAAAGGGTGCAATAATGGTTTAAAAAAAAAACAATTTTATAAAGTTATATATAAGTTTTCGCCATTTTTTATAAAGAATTTGTAAGACTTTTTTTCACATAATATAATTCTAATTATTTTGGGTATCTAAGTACCAAAGTAAAGATATCGAAAAATAAAGAATAGTCGAAGATACAGATTCTGATTATAACTAATAGTTTACGGAATATATTTTATGCCTTATTTTAGAACATTTTTTATTATGAAATATGTAGAATATTTTATGAACTATTAATTTTTTATAATCATACCTGAATTTTTTTGCACAGAATAATGGAATGAATCAAATGTATAAAGAAAACATATAGTTGTTTATATAGAAGAAACATGTAGTTTTATGTTGTAAAACTCATAATCTTTTTAATTATAGCAACTACGTAAAAAAATACATAGTTGCTTATTAAAAGAATTATGCATTTTGTATACATAATATAATTCATCTAATTTTGCATATATGTATAAAAGTATTAAGATAGAGATATTGAAAACTCAGTAGTTTTCGAGTTGTTTTATACCTTATTCTGCCACATATGAATATAAAATATAAAATTAATTCTTTTTAAACTATTGTATATTAATTTTTTGATAATCGTATTTTAATATTTTTACGCATTGAATAATGAGATGAATTATTAATTTCTCTTACATTGATGATTAACAATTAATATTGATATCATGTTACTTTTAGTTTGCCGACTAGATAGAGTTCCATGTCGTCCGAATTTTTCACAAATAGTGCACTTTTTATTAGAAGGAAACTTGTGAAATAAAGGTTTTTTTATTTTAAGAAATAAAATTCTATTTATGGAGGTATGAAATAAAGTTATGATATTAATTGTTAATCATCAATGTAAAGAAATTAATGATTCATCTCATTATTCTATGCATAAAAGTATTAAAATACGATTATCAAAAAATTAATATATTTTATAAAGTATTAATTTAAAATAAAATAAAATTAAATAAATGGAAATTATTTGGCTCAGATATATCTTATTATCAATTAAAATATTACAGTTTATAATTTAATTGCAATTAATTATTAATTATTAAGATAAATCTCTCTAAAAGTTAATAATTTTAATGCATTAAGAAAGTTTGAAGAGCATTAGTTTCTCTTATCAATTAATTTCATTAATCAGTTATTAAAAATTTCTCAGAGTTCGATAATGTTTGTAAATATATTTTGGATAATTCTTGTGTGGATTCTCGTGTTTTGACTATATTTTGAACAGGATATTAGGACGAGTGCTGTCAATAAATCGTTAGTCAAGTTCGATCCGTCTCGCAGTATCAATGTGTTGTTCGACATTATTCGTTCCCGATTGCGCGTAATCTTTAACTTCAAGATAATCGCGATTAAGAGTAATACAAATTATCATGCAAATTGGAAGTACATCTAACAAACTGCATTAGTATTTTTATTCTAAACTTGTAAAGTTTCTTGAGAAGCAAACTTTTACGTAATTAGTATAAATCGCAAAACGGTTATCATAATTATTTTAACTTCTCTCGTAAATATATTTCCATGTATTAGGGAAGGCAATTTGTGTAACTGTTTGCAACAACTTCATCACATAGAAATTCAAATATATATCAACAAATTATCTTGTAATAATTTAGTGTAAAAAATATTGTGGTCTGACATATTCTATGAGAAATTTGTCTTGCCAGTTATTGTATAATAATACCTTTATATAAATTAATTTATTTTTATTAAATGTGACAGTGTATTTGTATTAAGTGAAAATAACGAACTTGTAATGTTATCGTTACGGTATCAAAAACTACATCCACAGAGATAGTTCTTATTTTGAGTATAACATTAACGTTTCATTAATGGCAGCATTCATTTGTCGTGGCAATATCGACTTTGTTCACAATAAACGTATGTACAACAAATCAGTCGATCATACGTGCATAACTAGTCGCAAATGTGTCTGAGTTTAACGATCGTTGGCAAGAAAAATGGTTTTTGGACGCTTTGTTAATCTATTTACTATGTATAGATCGTATAGATACAGACGCATGAGCCGTATATCAGGTGTCAATTTAGTTTTAATTATATAAATCTGAATCAATCATATCATCGAAGTTTATCATAACTAATTGCTGTTTCTGCTTCTAGGTGAAGAAATAAAATCTGAGGGTCCTGTAGACTTCGAACGAGCAATTATAGCAACAGGTGAGTAAATTATATAATGTTATGGGAAAGTTATCAAATGTATAACAATTAAGTAACTTTTTATTATATTTTCTTTTTAGCACTGATTTTTGTACATATATAAATATTAGAAACTGCAGCTTAATGCTTCAAATATCTATTAATATATGTTTAATCTTTCAATAATAAATTAATTTGATTGAGTCTTTAGCTTTTTACAATATGTTGCAAAAGATATGATTTAGGCAATCGATCGTTTATCTAAATTATTCCTGGTATAGATTTCGTAAATTGTACTGCCTTTAAAAATATCTAATATAATTAAAAATATAAGATTAATAAAGAGGATCATTAATTAATATTTAATAATTTATCGAAAAATGTCAAATGTTTAACAACTAATACATAATAAAGAGACAAGAACATCGATATAAAACTGACTCGAATTTATATTTTTGTAATTTTAACATATTTTTATTTATATTAGTTATTCACTATAATATAGTTTTAGTATTATCAATATTTTACATTAGTATCATTCAGTAT
>NW_017305451.1:48405-48884 GCF_001594115.1 Trachymyrmex septentrionalis
TGGAAACTGCAGCTTAATGCTTCAAATATCTATTAATATATGTTTAATCTTTCAATAATAAATTAATTTGATTGAGTCTTTAGCTTTTTACAATATGTTGCAAAAGATATGATTTAGGCAATCGATCGTTTATCTAAATTATTCCTGGTATAGATTTCGTAAATTGTACTGCCTTTAAAAATATCTAATATAATTAAAAATATAAGATTAATAAAGAGGATCATTAATTAATATTTAATAATTTATCGAAAAATGTCAAATGTTTAACAACTAATACATAATAAAGAGACAAGAACATCGATATAAAACTGACTCGAATTTATATTTTTGTAATTTTAACATATTTTTATTTATATTAGTTATTCACTATAATATAGTTTTAGTATTATCAATATTTTACATTAGTATCATTCAGTATAATAAATTTGTGATGTTACGATTTAAGAAACTTGATAGATTTTATAGAAGTATATGTATAT
>NW_017305451.1:48984-49767 GCF_001594115.1 Trachymyrmex septentrionalis
AAATGTAAAATATTTTACAATAATCAGTATTTAATGAAAATATAAAAATTCAAAATAACATTGCATGATTATATTATTATCAGCAACATGAAGCAATAAAAATTAATATCAATTATACGTATTGATTAATACGATATTGATTTTTTAAAGGGCCGTTTCGCACACATACTGCAAGATATAATCTGTGTTATTAAATTTTTGTTTACATTACACTGAGAGAAAAAAAAATAGCCGTGGCAATTATAAAATACAACTCTAAAATTTAAATACTTGCAACTAGTTTTGAAAAGTAATAAGAACTAAAAGTAGTACCGAATACTGTAAAAATATAGTAGTATAAAAATTTAGTATTTAGTAGTACTACTTTAGTTCTTATTACTTTGTAAAACTAGTTGCAAGTATTTAAATTAGAGTTGTTAATTTAGTAGTTGTCAAAACTATTTTTTTTTTTGAGTGTATACTCGTTCCTTCTTCATTTAATTCATATTTTTGCAGCACCAAATGCTGCTTAAGTACAAATATAAAATATTAATACAATTTAGATTATGCATTTGACAACTCTATCCTACATAAAATTTATTATTTTTGCTATTACTTATTTTATAATATATTTATCGTCCTGCAATAATTTTTTTTAATATTCTCTTTCTATTTTATCCTCCAAAAGAAAAAAATTGACATATACCTATTTAATTTTTTAATAAACATTTGTAACATATATAAAAATCAAAGAATGTAATTAAATTTATGTTGACATGTGCATGCGATTGATTAAATAGATAT
>NW_017305451.1:49867-63646 GCF_001594115.1 Trachymyrmex septentrionalis
AGAGAGAGAGAGAGAGAGAGAGAGAGAGAGAGAGAGAGAGAGAGTTAGTTAGTTAGTTAAGTATGTTACCATACTCAACAGAGCGATTCTTTGGTTTATTTCAAATAAAAAAGTCCATATATTTATTCAAGTAAAAAAGTCCATATAAATATATGGACGCTCTATTTAATATATAATCGCTCTGTTGAGTATGGTAACATACTTAATTAACACTCTGTATATTGATATGGAAGACTTGGGTTCATTGGTACAATTTTCACAATTTCGATATTCGATCGTTTAAATAACTAATTATTATAATTAAGCTATATTAAAAAGAGACTTTTTCTATATTTTTACGCTAGGAATGATCCTGCGTAGATTTTTTTATAATAAATAAAATATGAGAATATGCTGCACTGTAGCCAAAGTCTGCGGATTATCGCCGTGTCCTACTTCATGATCAACCTTGCCGTTCATTTTATTAGGACGAGGAGCACATTGCACTGATACAGTATCAGTGCGCTCTTCGACCTGATGAAATAAACGGTAAGATTCATGAAACATTGGCATTAGCAATAGATCACGACATGGCGATAACTCGCAAACACTTCAACACATTTTTATGTTAATTTGTGTACAACGACTGTAATGTGCACCGTTGCGCACAGAATGCATCCAATCGAATTCATTAATTTTTTTAAATATAAGTCGTATATACTCTACGTGTCTACATACATTTAACTTTATTATTTTATTATAAACGTTACTGTTATTAGTTAAAATAATATGTAGAACATAGTGAGAAACTTTTCTTTTAACTAATTTTTCTAAAATTTAAATTATTCTCTCAAGCAGTGCGAAATTTTAAAACACTTGAAGACTTATTATATCTCTTGTTTAATCAAATTTTCTTTTTTTTATTATAATATTTGTTTATTAAACTTAGGGTACTTACATTATAAAAGAGATATTTTACGGTAACTTTTCTAGCCTTTCTTTCGTCATAAATAGATTAGACATTACGTAAACCAAATGTAATGTCAACTTACCTTTTGTGCTAATAATTTCCTCTATTATATCGATAATTATTGATGACCTTCAAGATGTTAAACGTGCTATATTATGAATATTTGTTATTGAAAACATTGAAAACAAGACTAATTCAATATGCATACGTTAAAATATTTTTATGTGTTAGGATATGGAAAATTTAATTATTTGCTATTACTGGCGGTGCTACCGGCTAGCTTCTCCAGTATTTTTTCGTCGTCAGCAATGTCCTACGTACTACCATCCGCCGAATGTGATCTTCAGTTAACGATGTTCGACAAGGGACTATTGAATTCGATGGCGTTTGCAGGTAGTATCTTGACCTGCTTAACAATTGCGTAATAATGCTTTATTACAGATGCCAGAGAGCTCAATGAGAGCCCTGGAACCCTATAGCTTGGCATACTTAAAGTCTGTATTATCCGATTATCGTGCGGTGTACACTGCCGATTCATTCGTAGACAATAGTGAGAGCAATACGCGTGAACTCACGGTAAATACCGTACCATTTTATTTCTTGTCGTATGCGAATTCAGACCAACCAATTTTCGGCCGTCTATTTTCGATACTTTTGATCTGTGAACAATTAGTGACCGGTTAATTTATATAGGCGTTAAGGTACAGTCATCATGGGGCTTTCCTCGCAATCTGCAATGCTTTTTATTAAAAGAACTTTGAACCAATTGTAAACATTTGCAATTTGTTTGTCTTCCTAATTAAAAATTAATAAGATAAAAGTGTATTAGCACGCGCGCGCACTACACATACGACATACGCGCGCACATACGCACGCACGCATGCACACGCGCGCGCACGCACACACACATTTACGAATTATATCTAAAAAAACTTGGTAAACAATTTTTCATGCATGAATATACATAAATATATATAAATGTTTATAAATACATTACTTTAAATACGAAGCGTCACTACGATCTGAATGTTAAGCTGTTGAACTATTATATATATTCATTTAAATGAATATATATAATAGTACAACATCTTAACATTCAAACTGTAGTGGCGCTTCGTATTTAAAGTAATGTATCTAACATAAACGGTCTTATTTCCAATCTTATTAATGTTTATAAACATGTATAATTATACATGAAATGAATGTATATGTATGATGAATGAAATATATGTTCATACATATTTATATATTCTTCTTTCTTTTTTAAAATTGTCTTTTAATGTAATAAAAGTAATAATATGCTCTCCCCTCGCCCTGATGAACGGCAAGATTCACGAAACGTTGATATAAGGTATGAATCATAATACTGGGATAACCTGCAAATCTTTTGGCACCTCTGAATAAAAGACTCGTGAAAACCTCAAAAGTATTATTAGTAATAATAATAATAATAATAATAATAATAATAATAATAATAATAATAATAATAATAACAATAATGATGATGATGAAAATATAAAAAATAATTTTACAAAAGAAAGAAAAATATATAAACTTGTACGGACATATTTCATGTAATTATATACCTTTATAAATATTTATATATGTTTATGTATGTTTATATATATATTTACATATATTCATGCATAAAAATTTTTTACCGAAAAGTAAACATAATTATACTCGTATATATTTTTATGTATTCTCAAAAAGTTGTATGTGTTCTTATTTACCAACAATAAAATTTTAATAAAGCGGATATTCTGTCGAAAAAATGCAAGCAAAACAGTAAGAAAGACAATATATTTAAATATTTAAATTTTAATTTTTAAAGGTACAAAAAATATATAAAATAATTTAAATATTACTTTAGTATTATGCTTTCAAAAATGATAAAAAGCTTCTTATAGAAAAAAAACATTAGTTATATTTGTATTACATGTATAAATTTCCGTCTTGTCTCTCGAATCCGATTAGAATGGATTTCTTACAAAACGAAAAGTAAGTATTTATCTTCTTTAATTTTAACTAAAATCAATTTCTAACTAGGAGGTCTCTAGGTACGTATTTATCAAATAATCTAGCATCGATTTTGTAAATTCATGGCATGCCGCAAATGCAGGAACGATGTTACTTCAAAACATAAACGTTTTATTTATTTCTCGTCTTTACTTTAATGAGCAATTCCTGATGAAAAATTCGTATTATGAAAGCAGAATCAGCTAACAGTTGATTTTTTTTCAGGAATGATCATTACGGCATTCTTCTGGGGTTGTGTTACTGACATATTTGGTCGTAAGAAAATAATGTTGTATGGTTACTTACTTACTGGTCTACTAAGCGTGGCGATGTGTTTTTCACACAAATCTTGGCATTTAATAACGTTTAAATTTTTTGATGGTATGATGTAAGTTGAAATTGAATTAGTCGGTGTGGTGATATTACAATACAATGCATATATTCTAATTAATACTGCTTTAATTGAAAAATGATACAAATAAAAATTAGCGTTTTGGAGATAATGAAAGACAATTGATCATTTAAGGACTAATATCTTTTTGTGAGAAAATGACACATTTATAACTTATTTATAAGGGTATAATGTTTATATAAGATAAGATTTATCGGATAATCGTACTATATATCCGATAATTTGTCATTTATTGCTAACCAGATTTTTATCCGACAATCGCACAAAGAGAAAAATTGAAAATTTGATAGTTTTTTTACTGTAAGAAAGAGGATTTTTTTTATGTAAGCCATTATATGTAAATATGCTATAAAAATTTAATAATTAATGCATATTGAACGGTTTTTCAATATTCCATTATTGATTTTTAATAAATTTAATTATTTAAAATAAATTTATTGGAGACTTATTGTAATCTGTAAATTCTATTCTAAGAATCAATAATATCTGTATTAAATTTATCTAAAGTTAAATATCTCACGAGTCAATAGTAAAATTAAATATGTAATTTGAAAAAATATTGAGCAAAGTATTATTTAAAATATTTTAAAAGATAAAGTTAAAAAATTAATTATCAACGAACTTCTTGTTATTATAACAAAATCATCAACAATGCATAGAAGAAACTAAGAATAAAGTTATTACGTTTTCAACTATTATATATAATGCTAAAGATGAGCTTTTTTTAAAAGTGATCAATAATCTTTATGATACGATTGTTGAAAATATTTGAAAATATTTCAATAAAATCGCAAATCAAAGTCAGATAACGATACAAGTGTAGAAGAAAGAAGAAGTTTTTTGCAAGAAATACTCTTTTATAAGATAACCTAGTGATAAAACAGAGATAAAAGCAATTATATATTTATTGCAGAAATAGATGAATATCTTGCGCTATTTTTAAAAATTTAAGAAATGCTCTACTAAAAAGCAGCTAATTTTGAAATCTCTCACGTGTCTATAGCAAATGTATATAGCAATGTATTTTATACTAATTTTAAAAAAATAGAATATTTTTTTGAATATTTTGTTATAATTAATAGTTGAAAAAATTAACAAATTTTAGTATATCTGGTCCATATGCAGCACTTATGTCGTATTTAGCGGAAATACACAACGAAACACATCGATCGAGGTCATACATGTGGCTTGGCGTGTTCTTCTCACTGGGAAACATTTTTTTGCCATGTAAGTATAGCCTTGACATACCTTATCTACATACTCCATCGACGAGAATTAAATTATACATCAAATTTTAACGCCGATAACGTGTGCAATGTTGCAATATACGTGATGCTGATGTTGTAAGAGCTGGAAATAGAAAGAGTTAAAATTGATTTAGAAATTTATAATAAAAATATTGAAAAAACGCACAATATTTCATTTTTATTAAATACTCAATGTACATTTTGTGACAAATAAATTTGAATAAATTTGAATTTAATTTCTTTATTTTCAGGTATAGCATGGCTTATAATACCTCAAAAGTGGTACATGAAGTTTTTAAGCGATACATTAGAGATAGCTTCCTGGAGAATGTTCTTAGTCATTTGTTCACTACCCGAATTTTTAGCATGCATAGCCCTTTTCGCTTTCCCAGAGAGTCCGCGTTTTCTTATCTTAAAGGGTCGACATGACGAGGCATTGAATGTGTTTAAAAAAATCTACTCACTCAATACTGGCAAGGATCCCAATACATATCCGGTACGTGCATGTAGGAAAGACGTTTTTTTGTTAAAATATCTAAAAAAAAATTTAGATACTGATCTGAAAATAGTTTTATTGGATTATCAAAATATTTCTTTAGGGCATTCAAATTCGTTGCTGAAATATCAAAATTTTTTACATTATCATTATTGTTTAAACGCTTTGCAAAATTATTTTAATGGTCTATCAAAATCATTTTCTAATCTGTATCTAACTAAATTTTTGTACTTTCTATATTAGTATGATAATACTATGTATATACAATATGTTATATTCGAAAATATATACATATATATATTAACCAATGTATTTATTAGAAATAATATAAAATTTTAATTGCGTAAAATTAACAAAAATTATATGTTTAAATTGCTTGATTGTACTTCTTGGCACAAGTAATATTATGTTAATTGAGTGGAACACATAAAATTTGATTGTAAAAACATGATGCTTTATCTATATTCACATTTTGGCAATATTATAAAATATACAGAATACAGTGCACACAGTGATTACGAGATTGTCGTTGTATTATATTCATAATTTTTAAATACATTATGTAATTTATTGTAATGACTTTAATGATTTTAATAATCTCATTACGTTCACATGTATGCACATATAATTAGTGAAGACGTGGATGAATATGATGATGGATGTATAAAAAACAAAGATATACGTGCAAAAGATGAAACGATTACTGAAATACTTACTTGTACTAAAGAAAGACATGTTATTCAGTACATGAAATGGATAGGAAAGTGAAACATGATAAACAGAACTCAAAGTAGATAAAAAATTAGAATAGGATAATTACACTAAGAAAAAAATAAACTAAATTTTATAATAAATATTTCTTTGAATAATCCTAGCGGCTGGGATATTTACTGAATATAAACACATATTTATTAGATATCTATTAGATAGGAACCATTAGTTTGTGATTTAATTATCATCTTCTTCATTTATCTAAATATTTATTTATTATAAGCAAATATTCCGCTAAAACTATTCAAAGAAATATTTATTAAAATTTAATAAATTTTTTTCTCAATTTGATATGTCATTAAACATAAACAAAAGAATATATTGCACCCCCGCAAAGCAAAATTTTTTAAATTTCTTATTATTATGTGCGGATTGTGTCCTAAATACGACGGCCTTCTTTTAAAGTAGAATATAGAATAGTGATATAAGTTGAATTAAAAAATAAAAACCTATTTATAGAGAGAGGGAAGCAAGTAATTAAATTTAAAATATGTAATTTTCTTTCCTCTTTCTCCTAAACAATTTTACTTGTGTTATTTTTCTTATGAGGATGCGTATATAAAGAAAACGCATAATGAAACTGAAAGTGAGAAATGAGATTCGATAAATCGAGCGACTATAAAATTAATTAAAGAAAGAATCAGCGTAATAAGAATGATACGTAGGCTGCTGGAAAAGTTTCTGCAATCTAGTACTTCCAGTGGCGCCAACGTTCTGCTACTATCATATCCGTAAAATTAAATATTTTTAACCTATAATTCAATTAACAATTTGTACCCAAGCCAACTAGTTTTGTTTGTATAGTATTTTAAAAGAAGTTATTTTGTAAGAAAATGGAAATTTCGCATGAAAATTTTCGGGCAATGATTTTTTACGATTATAAATGTAATCTAACTCCGAAACAATGCATGGATCGACTTCATTTGGCTTTTGGGGATGAAGCACCATCCAATAAGACTGTTTATAATTGCCGAATTCCAGCGTGGACGTACTTTTCTTAGTGATGAATTCCGTGAAGGTCATCCATCTACGTCTGTTGTTGCCACTAATGTTGATGCTGTGCGTGAAATGATTGAGCGAGATCGGCATATAACATACCGCGAGATTCAGGCATCCTTAGACATTGACATGAAAGCAATACATACGATTTTGCATGATCACTTGAGCGTACGGAAACTTTGCAGTCGTTGGATCCCACACAATTTGACCGAAGCTCAAAAACAGGCTCGTGTTAAATGGAACAAAGAAATGCTCGAGAAATTCAACCGAGGTCGGTCAAATTTGATCTACAATATCGTTACTGGGGACCACTACATGGATCTATTCGTATGAGCCCGAAAGTAAACAACAATCCACTGTTTGGGTATTTCCAAATGAACCGAAACCAACAAAAGTTGTTCGTTCACGCAGTGCTGCCAAGCAAATAATTGCTTGTTTCTTCGGTTATACCGGACATGTGATAACCGTGGCTTTAGAGGATCGAAGGACTGTAAATACTGATTGGTATACAACAATTTGTTTGCCAGAAGTCATAAATGAATTGCGTAGAACAAACCGAAATCATCTATCATGACGCCAGCTGTCACACAGCACATCAAACCATTGATTTTTTATCCAGTAATAATGTCGAATTGATGACTCATTGTCCGTATTCACCTGATTTATCACCTAATGACTTCTTTTTGTTCCCAAACATTAAGATGCGTGGTGAGCGATTTGAATCGCCTGAAACAGCTGTTGAAATTTAGTACACTGATTTCTGAGGTTACAGCCTTAGAGTGGAAAAAATGCTTCGAAAATTGGTTCGAGCGTATGCAAAAATGTATCGATCTTAAAGGCGAATACTTCGAAAAACAATAAAGCCATTTACCGAATTTTACATGTTTTTTCATATTGTTTGCAGAAACTTTTCCAGCAGTCTACGTATATGTATACAGTCAGCCTTGACCAAAAATATTAAGCACCTTATTAATTATCATATAACGTTTTAGCTAAAAAATTAATTGACATTTGGTGCGTATTATCCTTTGTTTTAAGAAACAAAGGATACATTTTTAACTTGTGTATAATTCTGATAACTAATAATTGAGAACAATACAGGTGACAGAATTTTAGATAAATGAAAAAAATATAGGTATCTAATATTTTTTGCTAAGGTTGATATGGTATAATGTAATGTATTATTATTAATTTATATAGATAAAAAGTCTAGAGGATGAATATTCCATTGAATCATGCGGGGAACGTATACAGGACAAGCTGAAGAATTGTTGCAAACTGATAAAGCCACTCTTCTTGCGACCCAATGTCTTCAGATTGATACTCATATCAATGATACAGCTTGGAGCAACAATAGGGTCAGTTTAATTCTTCATCTATTTTTATTTTTATTTTCTACAAAAATGGAATCACTAAAATAAATGGAACTTGAAGAGTTCGCTTGATGCCGATTGCAACTGTGCAGATCGAATTCGCTCCGACTTTGGATGCCTCAGCTGTTCGCGATGATTGAAAATTATAAAAATACTGTGATGAAGGATGATAACCATATATCGGGATTGCAGCGTTCATTTTGTTACATGTTAGATCAGGAAGAGTCGTATCTTAATTCCACGTATTATGCTAACAATACGATAGGCAATTCTACAGCTGTATGCGTTCCGGTAAATTGTTAATTTATAAGTGTTGGCCGCGAAATAAATCCCATAAAAATAATGTACATAATAATTTTAGGTCGAGTTGAATTCCAGAGTCTTTATCAATTCCATTGTCATCGCCATGACAGGTGTTATCGGTTATACTGTAGCTGGTTCTCTGATAACTGTGGTTGGAAAGAGGCAGTTAATGGGTAAGTAATTTGATGTTAAAGAAAGATAAAAATTTACTTAAAATACGAGGGGAAATCAGAAATGTTGTCAAATGCTATATATTTATTCTTTATGTATAATAAATAATAATAAAATCATTATTTCTCAATACAATCAGCTTTATAACACATTTTGTGTAACGGTTCACAAGCCTGCAAAAAGAATTTTTAACTGTCTTTTACGCCACATATATGTACACCACTTCCTAAATATTACAATACCTAACTAAAATTTGTACAATAACTGGCCTACCATCAGCTACGAACAGTAGTACGAACAGTAGTTTTAATGATCCAAACAAATGAAAATTAAAAGTAGCAAGATCAAAACTATGGATGTAGAAGTTCAAACAACCATGTACAAATCTTATGGAAAATGGATTTCGATCAAATTAGTTCAAACTTTAATCTCTTTTCAATTTACTCTTCATTCTTTTCTGGTTCTATAATATCTCCAATAGGATGTCTGATTGAAAGTCTGATTGAAATTATTACATTGCTTGTCAATTTAATTTATGATATTACTACAGTAATTCAATTATTACGTTTCTAAGTCTGAAAAACCTATTCGGCGCGCAGTTTAAATGACTATTATACACACATGTATATAATATAGGTATACCAATTTTGTGTGTGTGTGTGTGTGTGTGCGCGCGCGCGCGCGCGCGTGTGTGTGCGTGTGTGTGTGTGTGTGCACATATAAATATATATAGATTCACATGGAAATTATTTAAGCATCTAAGATCCAGCTTCGACTATTATAGACCTGTAATTCTTACTTGTTGTGTATAATATTATATATGTTTATATAAATGTTTGTACATGTTTATGAATTTTATACGTATGTAATAATATACAATATTAATTGTTATTCTTATAATTATTTAATTTCTGTGCAGCAATTTGCTTCATCGTCGCTGCTACTTGTTGTGGTTCATTGTACTGGACTGAAGACACTAATGGTATCCTCGGATTGTCTTCGGTATTTGTTGCCATGACAAGTATAGGCGGGGCAACTGTTGTTAATATCATTGTCGATAATTTTCCTACATATCTAAGGCATGGCAATTAACTTATCATTAATTACGTATTAATAATAATACATTAATTAAAAAAATATATGTATATGGCATTATTTTTCATTATCTTTTATCGTATTGTGTTATTTAATATATTCATTCTTTCTTATTCTAGAACTACGGCAGTTAGCATAACCATGATGACGGGAAGAATTGGCGCAGTAATTGGCAATCTATTGTTTCCGATTTTATTCAATCTATCATGTTTAGGACCGTTCGTCATGATAGGTTTAGCCTCTTTAGGTAAAAACAATATTTGCATATTGAATAGCATCCATATGTTTACATTGAATATAATATATATTTTATGTATATCTCGTGGGGCACCTAAAACGGCTAAAACAAATGACATATGCATATGTCAAAAATTCAACATGTTAGGCAAAAATGGTAACATGTTTTAGACAAAAGTTATATGATTTGAAGGAGGATAGTAATAATAAAATTAATTTCAAAGGTTGAATAAGAATCATGGACATTTTGTAAACTAGAATCATAAGAGTTTTTACGCAATATACATATAATAGTTTTTCTAATTATTCTGTATATAAAATATTAAGATAGGGGTTTATATAAAAAAGTCAATAAATAAATTATAAAATATTTTACATTTTATTCTGACACATTTTGAAATAAAATAAGAAATATCTCGTAAACTATTAATTTTTTGATAATCGTACTTTTATACACAAAATAATAGGTTGATATAATAAGGTGAATAATAAGGTGAAATAATTGTATGTTAAAAAAACGCATTTCTTGCCATTCAGTTTTCTATTTGTTCTGTAGTTTTGTTTAAGGTTCCCCATCCATTATAAAAATGTTTTTTACCATTTCTAATTACTTTACAGTGTCTGCATTTTTGGTTGCTATTCTACCCCGAAAAACAACGCAAGATGACAAACCAAAAGATATTGTTTGATCTTTCTAGTTACATTCAATCAGTTAATTTCTTTATTTGTTTTATTATTTGTCGAAAAGTAAATATGTAAATATCTGTTCGCACTTTGTGCAGTTTAACATAACTGTCGTCGTTATATCTTCCATTATATAAATATGCACACTCACTTAGTAAATAAGGCTAATAGTCTCTCATCTAATGTATTCTATATATACGTGTATATAGTATAAACGAATAGATTGTCCGATGTGTACAATACACATTTGCAGTTCATTCCACGACTGAAATATTTAATATTTCGTTTAATATCTCTGCCTTTGATTGTTCTAATCTTATTTATCACAATTTTTTGATATGAACATAACAGCAACGAAAAATGCAATTAATGCAACGTATAAAAAATGTAATAAATTTTTTTATTACTAATGTCTTTTTTATCTTTTCCATATGCAACATGCAATGTCAAGAAGAGTGAAATGAAAAATTGCTGCATGATGGCTATTCGTCGGCAAAGATTTCTTTATATAGAGAAAAGCGTCAGTATTCAGCATCAGCGTAGCTAACTTATTATATTTTTTTCGTAGAATCTTGTTTACTTTATTCTGCTCTGATATTATACATATATTTTACGTTATACGCAGAATTATTGAAGAACATTTCCATATAATTTAAGTTAGGGAAAAAGTCCTTTTACAAGTTGATAAAAAGACATTTCTCCATTAATATTTTCGTTAAAAATGATCAAAATTTAAATTTAAGAAAAGAAAAGTTTTAAAGCTTGAAATCTCTACTTTCGAATGGTCAGTATATTTTTTGAATTTGTGTGAGTTTTGTTAATATTTATATATAAAAAACTACCTAAAAAAAATAAAAAATTTTTTTTCCCTTTGTAGATCTGTAGCGTGCCCAAAAAAATTTGCGCTAATTTTCTACGATTATCTATCGTGAAGGTTTGGAACTTTCTCTACAAAATCGTTTTTTAAAATGTTCCTACCATTTTTTATTTCTGAGTTACTCGCGGATTAAGTAAAAAGAAACATTTTGACTTTATTGCTCATAACTTCGTTAAAAATCAGCATATCACAAATAAAAATATAGATTCTTAAAGCTAAAACGTTGTTCTATGAAGTAATGTAATTGCTCTTTTTTTTTAAATAAAATATATATGGGTTGCTAAAAAAAGTGTTTTTGCCAACTTATTGAAAAGGATTTTTTCCCGCAAAATCATTAAAGGTTTCAATTTAAATTATAAAATTTTTTTTTAAATTAACATATTTAATTTAGTTTAATTTTACATTACTTTCAACTTAAAGTCTCTAAACAGAAGTAAAACTTCGTAAAACTCTCGATGTAAAATAATAGACAAGAATATTACGTTACAATTTCTGCGTTTATACTCTCATTCGCCCAAAATTTGTCTGTTATTTTAAAATTATCTTTTTATTCATGCAGCTCTCATTGTAATAGTCTGAGCACAAGAATTATTGTAACACAAAGATTTAAGTATAGACATAAGCTATAACACACAAGCTTTGATGTACGATGTGTAGATGCAACTTATTATGTCTCTATAAAGAGACGACAATAAGTTGTGTTAAGACCCTAAGTTAATTTTATATGTCAACTAATTAATTTAACTTAATCTACAAGGAGAAGACACGCTAAACTCTTCATGGATTTCGATCTTCTTTAATATCATTATGAATCTACATCAAAAATAAATAGTGCCGTATTCAAGCATTAAGCTGCATATTTATTTCTTATATTGTATAATCATATGTATATAACAAATTATGTGACTGGATACTTTATATGTAATTACATAACTTTATATGTAAATTACAATAAATCACATATAAATATGTAGAAAAATGTATATAAATCGTTGTATAGATTCATATATTGTAATGAAAATACTATATAAATACACACAATGAAGAATTTATGTATTATATATATAATTATATATGAATTATAACAGCATTATATATAATTGCATCTCACATAGCAAGTAAAATAAGTAGTAATATTGCAATATACCAGAAATATTACATATATTACAATATAATATCACAGAAATATTACTGATGTATTACATATTGATAAGCAACATTGAAATATCACAGCAATTTTGTGACAATATAACGGTTTAAGTAGCAAAATGACATTATTAATAACGCTTTTATGATGTTTTGTTGACATTAGAGATGTCAGTAAGGCGTTATTAAAATATCACAAAATAATATGTACACACACATAATTTTACAAGTGATATTTAGTTTAGTATAACTTTTTCAGTTTATTATAATATTATATAATAGTTATTGTGTATTTGACAATCAGTATTATTTTATAATTAATATCATATGGAATAATTTTAAAAATAACATTAAAAATATCAATTTAATAAATTCTTTTAAAAATTCTCTTTAAAACGTTTTAATTTTTCCCAATAAATGTTACATAAATATAAACATTACATAAATATCACAGAAATATTATACAATATTGTAGTGATATTTTTGTGATATATCTAGATAATATTCCTGTAATCCATTTTTACATTGTAATATTGTTGTGATATCTCAGTAATATTTCAATAATATTTCTAGATTTGTAATATTACAATGGAAAAATGATATTGCTATGATATTACTATAATGGGTACGTTCCGATATCCATTGCCAATGCTGAAAATCTATAGCACGTAACATATACTGTGTAATTTCAGCACTGGCAGTGAATATCAGAACGCACCCGATATTATGTATTATGTGGGATATAATTACATAATGGATCATACATTATATTGTATATATTTTAATATAATTTTGTATAGCGATCTATGATTATACGAAAAATTTTTTACCGATAAGCAACATTATATATAAAAACTAACTCATTTCAAAATATATGTTCAATTTATAGATTTAATTTACGACATAATTAGTTCAATGTCTTTTCATACATTAAAAAAATACTACATACAAGGCTCTTTCAACAAAATAATCAAATATGATACACACACATATATATATA